>NW_024581137.1:4679565-4883969 GCF_017639235.1 Corvus kubaryi | reverse complement strand
CCCCCTTGTCCAGGGCGGGGTCTCCCGCCCCTGCCCCGAACAATGGAAGCCACGTGTCAGCAGCAGCTCCTCAAAATGGCGGAAACCACATGGCGGGCATTTCACAATCACGTGGTCCCCATCCCCCACCTGCTCCCACATGCATCATCATGCCGGGCCCCTCCCCTACGTTGATGGGTGTTACCATGCTGGGACCCTCCTATGTCACCGGGAATCCCTTCTGTGAGGCAGACCCCGCCCCTGCAGGAAGTCCCTTTTGGGTCTCAGGCTCCGCCCACACCCTCGCCCCTTTCTTTGGCAGCCCCTTCCCTAACCGCGCCTACCCCTTTGGCTCCCGTGGTCCCACAAACCTGGAAGTAAACAGAGACTGGGAGTTTATAGCTGCCCGTGTTACATACAATAGACAGGGACAGAAACCGCAGTGGGAACCATTCCCATTTGCCAATTTAAAGGAACTGTGTGAGACTGCAAATGATTTTGGGCGGGAATCCCCTTATTTCAAAAGGCTAGTTCAGGCTACTTTCGCTGAAAGCATTCTAGTGCCGCATGATATTAAGAGAATCATGTCCAGCTCTCCCCAGCTGAATGTCTATTGTGGGAGAGGACATGGAAAAGGCTGCTCCGGGACCTCCACGTGAGTTACCAGAGAGATCCCAACAGATCAAATTTAACCTTAGAGCAGCTATGTGGCAAAGGCAACCTAGAAAAGCCTTTAGATCTGGCCCGGACTCTCCTGGAGCCGGTCCTGGGTGACTTGAAGCAGGCTGCAGAGAGGGCATTGTCTCTTACCCCCGCCAGCTCTACCCCTCCTGCCAGCTACTCCAGTATAAAGCAGGAACAAGAGGAGAGCGTCATCAAATTTGTAGACTGGTTAAAAGGGGCAATAGAGATCCAGGTCGAAAGCATAGCAGCTCAGAGAGAGCTGCTTAGAACTTTGGTGAGAGATAATGCAAATGCAAGATGCCAAAGTGTCATAAGAGCCCTCCCCGTGGACCCTGCCCCCACCCTCAACCAAATGGTGGAAGTGTGCACCAAACTAGTAGGGGAAGAATCCACCATTAACCCAAGCTTCCAACAAGGGGTGGTGGGTGCCATAACAGCAGGAAAGGATGATAATGAAAGACCCCGGTGTTACAACTGTGGAAGTTTTCAACACTTCCCAAGATATCTTAATGGGAAAAGAAAGCCAGTTATTACAGACTGTTCTACCTGCAAGCACCAGCCGGGAAATGGGCAGTGAAGAGTGGCCTGGCCCCACGCAACAACACCATTGGCTGTCTCTCCCTGCCCTGCCACCCATGCCATGGATAGTGACTCCTTGCCGCAGTGGGAAGCAGGCAAAAGACTTTTGCTTGTGACTACCTGTGCACACCTTTTCCACGATAGAACTCAGCAACTCATATACACAGGTTTTGAAAAACTTTTGGATTAGTAGATGTTTTAGTAATCGGAGACACCATGCGGGGTGCACCTGAGCCCTCTATTTCACCCGAGGTGCACATGGTAGACCCCAGTGGACAAGTACAGATTGCTGTCTCTTGTGATAACACCCCTTGGTTTCTACAAAAGGGTCAAGTGGTAGCACAGGCTGTCATCCTACCCGAGGACTTCCTCAGGCACTACAGGACGCCGTCCATATGGTGGGCACAAGTAGTGGGATGGGACAAACCAACCTTCATTGCAAAGTGCCCAATGGGAAATCCACAGC
The DNA here is from genome assembly GCF_017639235.1 of Corvus kubaryi. NCBI lineage: Eukaryota > Metazoa > Chordata > Aves > Passeriformes > Corvidae > Corvus > Corvus kubaryi. Next base: position 4,882,261 of record NW_024581137.1, on the reverse strand, counting down.
CACACTGGGGGGGCGTGTTAGATACAGGGGCTGATATCACCATCATATCTGAAGCAGAGTGGCCACAGCAGTGGAAACTTAAGCCAGCTGCTGGGGTGGTTACAGGGATTGGAGGTTCTGCAGCATCTATGAGGAGTACAAATAACATCGTTATCGAGGGCCCAGACAGACACTATGCATCCATCAGGCCATTTGTTATCCCATCAGGATTCACCTTATGGGGCAGGGACCTCCTTAACCAATGGGAAACTCAGCTGGTACTCCCACCTCCATCTCAGGACTTTTAGTTGAGGCCACTGGAAAGCGTGCCACCCCAGCTCTTACCTGGAAGACAGACAGAGCTATCTGGAGCGAGCAGCGGCCCCTATCGGCTGAAAAGCTGCGCGCACTTGAGTCCCTTGTAGAGGAACAGCTGGCCAAAGGCCACCTTGTTCCTTCCAACAGCCCTTGGAATTCCCCTGTCTTTGTTCTAAAAAAGCCAGGCAAAGACAGGTGGAGGCTTCTTCAGGACCTCTGGAGAAATAATGAAATAATTGAAGATATGGGTCCCCTGCAGCCTGATCTGCCCTCACCCTCGATGCTCCCCCAACAGTGGAAGCTTGCTGTCATAGACATTAAAGACTACTTCTTTGCCATCTGCTTACACCCTCGGTTTGCCTTCTCCGTGCCATCCCTGAAACGGCAGGCCCCTTGCACAGATACCATTGGCAAGTTTTACCCCAGGGTATGAAAAATTCCCCAACAATCTGCCAGTGGTATGTCAGACACATCCTGTCCCCTATCAGGAAAGAGTTCCCCAGAGCTGTCCTACTACACTGTATGGATGACATCTTGATGTGCACACCTGACGACAACTACCTGGACTTGACCCTCAAAGAGACTCTCCGAGCCATCAAGAAAGCAGGGTGTGAGATCCAAATCGAGAAGATCCAGCATAGCTGCCCGTGGACTTACCTTGGACTCCGCATTAGTGAACGGACCATTGTACCCCAGCAGCTCACCATCCAAGAGGAGCCAAAGACCCTTCGGGACTTGCAATCAGCTTTGTGGGTCCCTCAACTGGGTATGTCCTCTGTTGGGTATTACAGCGGAAGACCTCTCGCCCCTGTTTGACCTTATCAAGGGTTGTGAGGACCTGCACTCATCACATGCCATCACCGCAGGGGACCGAGAAGCCATGAGTAAGGTGGAGCTCGCCCTGTCTTCTCGACAGGCATATCGGACCCTTCCACACCAGCCTTTCCATTTCATTGTTCTAGGTAACACACCCAGATTTCATGGCCTGGTCTTTCAGTGGGACACAGCGCAGAAGGACCTTCTAATCATTATAGAGTGGATCTTTCTGTTGCATCAGCTACCCAAAAGCATCACAACACCACAGGAATGAATGGCCCAATTAATCATGAGGGCCAGGGCTCACCTCTGAACCCTTGCTGGGTGTGATTTCGCATGCATACATTTGCCATTAACAGTTGGTAACTTGGAGCATTTGCTCCAGACAAACAAACATCTCCAGTATGCTCTGGACAGCTACACAGACCAAATTTCAGTCCACAAGCCCAAACATAAGCTGTTTAAGACAGCATTCAATCTGGTGCCAAAATCACTGCTAAGTGGAACCCCTCTCAAGGCTCTAACAGCCTTTACAGATGGTTCAAGCTCACACAATTCTGTGATGACTTGGAGGGACCCCAAGACACAGATGTGGGAATCTCATGTCCAGGTGGTAGAGGGATCCCCACAAATTGCTGAATTGGCGGCCGTGGTTAGAGCATTTGAAAGATTTCAAGAACCATTCAATTTAGTCACAGATTTGGCCTATGTAGCTGGCGTGACCACCAGAGCAGAACATGCCCTGTTAAAAGAAGTAGCAAATCCCCAATTATACCAACTGGTCTCAGAACCGGTCTACCTTCTCTCTCACCGAGAGCAGCCTTATCATGTGATGCATGTAAGGTCATACACAGATCTGCCAGGACCCATCGCAGAGGGAACCCCGGCAATGGCTGTGCAAAGTCCCAACTTAACCTGACACCTTTGCACAAGCCAAGCCACCAGTTTTTCCACCAAAATGTTCCTGCCCTCATTAGAATGTTTAACATTCACAGAGATCAAGCAAGGGCAATTGTAGCGACGTGCCCTAGATGTCAACAGTATCAGGTACCATCTTTAGGCACAGGGGTAAACCCCCACGGCCTCAGCAGCTACCAATTGTGGCAGACAGATGTCACCCATGTCCCCCAATTTGGGAGGCTGAAATATGTCAGTAGACACTTTCTCTGGAGCCGTCTTTGCATCTGCCCATGCAGGAGAAAAGGCAACAGATGTGATAAAACACTTTCTCCTTGCCTTTTCCACCCTGGGAGTGCCCAAAGAAGTGAAAACGGACAATGGACCTGCCTATGTTTCTAACAAATTGCAAGATTTCTTTAGTCAGTGGGGCATCCAGCACTCCACTGGCATACCCCACTCCCCCACAGGACAGTCTATTGTTGAAAGGACCTACCAAACTCTCAAGAGGGTCCTTGGCCAACAATGAGGAGGTGCAGAGGCTAATTCTCCTGTTGTGTGACTCTGCAAAGCTCTCTTTACCATCAATTTCTTAAACAACTCCTTCTCAGAACCCACCCCCCCTGTATTCTGACACTTTACCAATTCAACACAGGCCAAATTAAAAGAACAGCCACCCGTGTTGGTCAAGGATCCAGAAAGCTGTCAAATTCAGGGAGCCTTTCCACTCATCACCTGGGGAAGGGGATATGCTTGTGTTTCCACTCCAGCAGGTTTGAAATGGGTGTCGGGAAAGAATATCAAGCCCTACCTTGGACCACCAACAACAGCTCCTGAGAACATAAGAAAAAACAAAGATAACCCTGACGCTGAATCAGACAAAGACGAGACTAGTGCCACCTGGAGGTGACGTCGACGCAAAGTGACAAGCCACGTGAACATCTAATTTGCGCCCCCTCCAGACTGTTTCTGTTTAAAATCCCCCTGAACCCCTCTGACCTTCCCTCATGGTTTCCCCGCCCGAATAATCCCTTACCCTTCCTTTACCCCATACCTACCTTCTTTTTTTGAAAAGGGAGGATGGAAAAGGGAAATTGATAAAGGGAGAATGAACATTTCCAGTTTCAGGTATTCTTGAGTGATTCGGCCTTTCAATAATCTTGCCATGATCCTTAGCAACTTTATTTGAGACCCTTACAGAGACATGGGCCCTAGCTCCCCCATGGAACCTGGCACCTGTCACCCTGCTGTCTCCTAACCCGAGCAAGTACAAAGAGACACTGCTGTGGCTATGGATGCTGTGGCTGATAAGAGCATGGAAATAGAAGCTTTGGTAGCCCAGAAAGGTCCACCGCACCCAGCACCATTGAAGGAACTCAAGACTGGGTGGGACATTGGGAACTCGGGGGAGGGGTTGCCTCCCTCCAGAGGCTTTGCGGGTGTTTCTGGTTGTTCTGCCATCCATTCATTGTTTGAAATACTGCCACAACCCTAGACTTTCAGTGTTAAAATCAAAATACCCTTTCCCCGGTCATAGAAAGGGGAAGAACAGTTCCCACCTTAGTTAGCTCCAAGTAATTGGGGGGGGACCCTTCTTTTAGAGTAAGTTAGGAGGAGATGTTGCAATGGCTAAGTCCCCTTTACACTCCCCAAGTTGCCCTAAAAGTGGTGTCTCCTTACAACACTGTGCTAGAAAGTTCTCCCTTTGTCTAGATTCTGCTGGCCACTGGCCCTCTCCCCCCTCCCATCCCTTTTCCCATTGGCCCCTGTTCCGCTATTCAACCTTGCCTCTGCTCCCTAGCCCTCAGACTATTGGTTTTGGATGCTCTGCCTGCCTTTGGGAGTTTTCAGGATAATACTGGCAAGGGCTTTCGGTTTTGGGTTCTTCTTGCCTCTGTTCCCTTCAGGTGTGTTGCCATTAAATACCTCAGAACTGCATGCAGAGAACCCCTCTCACCTCTTTGTCTCCGGTTTGTGCATAGACTGTGTGTGAGCGGCTGTTCACAACCACCTGCGAAGGTGAGATTGTGTGCATGGGTAGGTGCCAGGAGAGTGCTGCCTAAGCGTCTCCATGAGGGACCCAGTAGGGACAAACGCAGCGTCAATTCACCGAAGCCCTCTTCCATAGTTTATTATGTAGTAGTATCATTTATTAGACCCTTCTCTAACCTGCACACCCAGCACCTCTAGGTGTTTGGCTTCCTCTGTTATTTACATAAAGGTTGTCTTCTTTTGTTTTGTTCAGCAACATGATTGTCCCGGACTGCAGGTAATACCATTTGCTTAGGAAAAATAAAGCCAAAAACCAACTGACCAAACTGCAAAAAAACAAACAAGGAAACCCACTTTTGATTTCCTAATGTTTTCTAATATCATAGATTAGGACAACATTGAATTTAGGATTAAATACTATATCTGAAATTTGATACTAATTTCCTCATGGGGAAATAACACGTACAGCTCACTGTCTGCCTACCCAAGCTGGATTTGTTGTTGCTGGACAAGAGCTATTTGGGTCAGGAAAGGGATTAATAAATTTTTGGTTGATTGGTTGGTTGGTCTGGTTTGCTTTGTTTTTCATCTCCTTTATTTTTCTCATATTCAGACATGAATACAAAATCCCTGTGTCTACTCCTGGAATGGATGCGGCCCACAATTGATCTGCATGTCTGCATGACTGCAACCAAGACAAATCATGGGTGTGTATACTTACCCATTTGAGACTACCTATTTCTGACATGAAGAAAAACAGATGTTAAATAGTATGGAGCTCTGTTTAGAGATACTGCCTAAAATGCCTAAACACCAAAGCACACATACATCTTCAAAGACCAATGTCTGTAATTTCACAAAGGACCAAATCCTGCATCCACCAAAATAAAAAATTCTCAGTGTTTTCAAAGAGGGGAGATCCCACCCAGGAAATCCAGATGGGCTTTCATCAAGGAGAGGCCCATGGAAACATAGTGTCTGAGGGCCAGGATTTTTTTGCCCAGAATAAATTGCACCAGTGATGCAACACAATAAAATTAATCTTACCCTATGCTCCTTAAGATATGCTTTGCAGAATACTGAAAATTTTCTTCCAACTATATCTTAAAGTAGTGTTTTTGACTCATTGTCCCACACAAATCATGTCAAAGAGATTCATTAATTGAATTATACTTTCTGAACCCTAATATGAATATTATATGCACACATATCTGCAAAATGTGCATCATGTGCAAAATTCCAGAATATAAACCTATAACATACTCTTAGAAAAATTCAAAAAGGAGCTCTTCTATGTCACAAGCTAAAAATTGCATTTCTATTCAAAGGCACACTACTCTCATACAACTAGACAACGTGAATTTTCAAAATAAATTATGAAGTAACCCTGTAGAAAAGCTGAAACTTACTTCTCCTCTTACTCCCATAAAATTTCACGTCATTTCAGAGAGAAACACAGCTCATCATAGAGTAAAGCTTTTTCTGAGAAGATTAAAAAAAATATATAAATGGTTTTGAAAATTAACCTAGTCTAACTTGTTTTTTCTGCCCTGTAGAAAAACAGTTATCCAGAGGGACCTTGACAGGATGGAGAAATGGGCTGACTCATGAAGTTCAACAAGGAGATGTGTAAAGTCTTGCACCTGGGAAGTAACAATCCTGTGCATGACTATTTCCTCGTGGCCAGTCATCTGGAAAGTAAGTTGGCAGAAAAGGACCTGGAGTTCTGATGGACACCAAGTTGAATGTGAGCAATCAATGTGTCCTTGCAGCAAAAAAAGGCAGAGCCAGGCTCTTTTCAGTAGGGCCCAGTGACTGGACAAGGACCATGCACTGAAATACAGAAGGTTCCCTCTGAACATCAGGAAATATTTTTTCAATGACGAAGCACTGGCACAGGTTGCCCAAAAAAGCTGTGCAGTCTCTTTCCTTGGAGATATTCAATAGCCATTTGGACATGGTCCTACACAACTAGGTCTAGGTGGTCCTCCTTGAGCAGGAGGTATGGACTAGATGACCTCCAGAGGCCCCTTCCAGCCTCAGCCCCTCTGATTTTGTGAATTTTTAATATTTTTCTTCCCCATTGGACAGTAGCAAGGGAAGGAAAGAATAACAAAAAGAACTATCTTTACCTAAAGACTAGTAAAGTAAATTTACCTTGTTTCATTGGGCTTCAAGTTTTCCTGTGCCTTATCTAACAGAAGAAGAAACTAAAAATGCTGCATGGGGGAGCCAAATAGGGCAACAGATGAGGAAAATAAGCCTCACACAGCTAAGCTGTGTTTAGGAGGATACAGAAGGAAGAACAGAGGAAAAGAGAGGATCTGTCTTGAAGAGAACTAATTTCAGCTGTGAGCACAGTGAAGCAGAGTAAGAATGGAGAAATGTCATTTCCATGTTCTTTCATTATACATTTTGCAAATGGACATCTTGAAATCTGCAGGACAAAGTCTGCTTTAGATGACCTTCCAGTCTTTCATTCATAATAAAGAAAAAATTAAAATTACCCAACAGTTTTCAGTGCAGTGTTACTGTCACCTTACTGCAGTAATTTCTGTAAATGTGAAGAACAATTTTAAGGTGAAGAGTCTGGGAGGAGACTTCGGTTTCCATCAGTTTCTGGCAATTCTGCACTGTTAAATGCTGCTGTCACTCGTTTATATCATCTGCCTTCTGTAGTCACCCTCAGGATTGGTTAATTAACTATTAACATAGTAAACCAGTAAACATACCAAGAAAATGTCAATACTGAAGCCCATATATGCTTTCAGAACCACATACCATTTTAAGTGGATGTACTTCACCCTTCTCTCAGTTGCTTACACAGGTGATCTGGTTTAGAAATACCAGAAATGTAAAAATTAAGAAATAGCACAGGAGGCAGGTCCTTTGGTAAGACACCTTTAAAAATCCCTCGAAATTGTAGATGTCAGTGCATTTTTGCAAAGCAGGCCACAACATTGTAAAGCACAAAAGCTATTCGTATTAATTTCAGTAGACTTCTGCAGGAACATTGACTGCATGTGAACATCTAGGTCATGATCCAGGTCACTGACATAAGTATAAGCAATTTTACTGTACCTTATATGCAGATTTGGACAGCATCCTTAGGATTTTTTCACAAGAAGTAACATTCTTATTTTAGTAAAAATACTGTCAGAGCTTCCACAATACTTCACAATAAGCAAACTTGCTAGTCACATTTGTGAAAGGCTAAGATGATGTTAAATGAATACCATATTCATAAGCATTTTATACTTGAAGTCACCGTCTTTGTCTTGTTTAGTTGATTATCCAAATTATCTTCAAAACACAGAAGGAGTTACCTAGTCCCTTCTTTCCCCAGCTCCCTTCATTTCTTCCCTAGTCTTCTAGCATTATAACCAAAATCTTCAGAAACTGTTTGTAATTACGTCACCAGCTCCACCCTCCCTGCCAAAAAGCCACCAAAGAACTTTGTGGGCAGAAACAGTCATTTCCAAGTAAAGATGAAGAATTTCAAGAGCCATGACTGAGGAAGAGCAAGAGGTTGGGGAGAGAAAGTCTTTATGGGAAGACAAGGAAACCCCCTTTGCAGCTGGCTCTCTAAGCAGAAAGCATTAACCTACCAAGGCCATCTGTGACAATTTGGTGGCCCTACTGAGCTACAGTCCTTGTTCTAACAAAATAAGCATGGTGTACATTTGAAATAGGAATGAGAGTGGTGGTGAACTATTTTTGGTAACATAAATGATTTAACTTTCTTTAGCTACCTTGCATACCACCACTGCATTAGAGCAAGGTACTCAAGAACAAGAGGAGAATGAAAGATTAGACATTTTTACAAACACTAAAAAGAATGTATAGGTCATTGGAAATGGCTTCTCTGTTAAGATTTTTCTTTCTTCCTCTTCCTTCAGAGAGTAACAGCATGGCAAAATCAGAAAACAAGACTGTTTATTAGCCATATTGAAACAGATCAAGTATATTTTATTGACTGAGCAAAGCAGGCAGATCACATAAAAATGGAACTGCATGTGTTAAAATATTTTTAGAAAGGGAAAAAGTTATGTAAAGCTGGTGCTATCAGCCATGAAGTTCATGCAAGTGTCTGTAAAAGGCAGGGAATGTGTAAGGAGAATGGCCTTTGAGCAAAGCAGCATCACAACACACCTCCAGATTACTTCATGCACAACATTGACAAGTTTTTTAAATATTAAGGGCGGTATTCTACTCTAGTTCTACACATGGGACTCCCATTAATGTCAGTGGGTGTTTCACACAAAGTACAAGAACAGAAACAGCCCTTGGCATCTTTTAGTGTTAAAGAAAAAAGATTTCAATAAGTTTACTTAATCCATCAAACTGGCAGATTCTAGCATTAGCTCCTGTGATAGTGCTGTCAATGCTTGGTCAAGCCTAAAAAACCTTCAAGCTTAAGCAAGTCTTGACACAGCAGAGAAGCAGAAGCTCAAGATGGCCAACTGTAGGAAGTAAATAAACTTCTAAAAGCAAAGAGAATAAAGGATTAAAGGATAAAGAAAATTATTTTCCCCCTTTTTATCAACTTTTTCCAAAGAAATATATGTTTCAGAAAAAGAAACCTGCAGCTTGGCAGGCTGGGTGGAAAAAGAAAAGCAGAGACAAGTTGGGGGTTTGGGGGAGTGGGAAGTAGAGTGTAGCTGCTAATCCTGCTAAGGTAGTTTTGCAGTATTGACTCTAGTGTATTGGGGGCATAAAAACTTTTTGACCATGCACTAACTAGTCTGCTTGATAGCCTGGAGTCACTGGAGTTAAAGGTCTCAGTATATATATTTTAAGTCCATGGGAAGAGTGGATTTGTGCCCAAGAGAGTTTTTCACAGTCAGACACCCAAGTCAGAGCTTTTCAATAGGTGTCTGCAAGGGTGGCAAGCGTAAAACCACTCTACTAATGCCTTCCTTTCCATTGCTCTACTGCCCCCACACTCACAACTGGAACAGCCTCTTAACCACGGGTCCCTGACACATTTTTAATTTTAATTTTTTGTTTAGAGATCACAGAAGCCCTATGTACTTGTTAGCCTAGGGTTTTGAGGGACTGGTGGCTACCATTTTGGGTGCAATGTCCTTGACTGAGGTAATAACCCTCATGATAGTTGCAAGCAACCTAGTTAAATCTGAAAGCTAGTGGAGCCAAATCTAAATATAAGGTTGTCTTCTTGTTTAATATCCATCTGATTCAATTATCACTCAGGACTACACTGTGGAATTTCTGTAATGGAGAAACTGACATAGGTACATGGTCTGGCTGACAGTGTAGCTAGACAACCCTGTTGAAATAATTTAAAATTTATGGGATACATGTCATTAGTATTTGGACCTTAGTACATAAAAGATTTGAAGCAATTTAAACTGTATTACCATCACACAAAGTAGACTATTGGAAGAAAGTAACAGGGTAGAGGTACAGGTAATTGTTGGACAGTGATAGGCAAGCTTTTTGTCTCCCCTGGAAAAACTGATATACTATTTTTATAGTAGTAAAAGCATCTGAACACAAACAGCATTTAAATACAAAAATATTACAGAAAGATGAGCCCTACAGCTAGCTGTATCTAACAGGTCTGTTCTCCATTTGCCTCTTTCTTCTAATTCAGTATATGGGTGACTTCCTTGAACCTATCAGTTCAGCACATGAGCAATAACAAAGCATAGCAATTCTCATGTTCCACTCCCTCTTCGTTCAGTTGCTCTTTGGGATGAGTTCCCTCTTTTTCACCACTGTCTGTCTTCCCTGTGTAGTTACATCAATCTCTCCTTGGACTGTTACTGAGGAAAAGCAATTGTCCAGAAACAGAAGTCTACATGTAGCTCTGGATAGGACAGTTTCCCTATGGTTGTTATAATCAGTGGAGTCTCTTTCACTGACTTCTGTAAGAGTCAGATCAAAGCAAGACCCTTTTCTTTAAGGTCCTTGTGAATAAATTTCACCTGAAAATGACAGAATGCTTCCTGCCAGGAAATCTACAGAGAATTCAGGCAGAACTCTGTTTTCAGTTTCACAATAAACTTAGATTAAGTGGATTGCCTTCTGTAGTTTTCTGGTGTCAATTCCAATTATGGCTAATGCTGTGTAAAACCCGAGGCTTAAAAAGCTATATCAAGAAAAGTAGGGGGAAAGTTACAATGTATGTGGGAAGCACCATGATTTTGGGTTGAATTCCTTTTGGGGTAGAGATTTTGAATGCTATTTTTGTTTACAGTTGAGGGAGGGTGAAAAGTTTACACTGAAAGTGGTTTGGAGAAGTCTTTGTAAGAGGCAGAGGAACAGTAGAATTTATAAAATCATTTTTAAATCACCCTTAACTACTTCCTCACTAATCCACCAAAGAGACTAACCCAAGCACAAATTAATTCACATTCTCTGAATTCCACGGAGGAATTGAGCATTTCAGCATCAATGGCCTCTGCTTGAACAGGCGTTATATTTACAAACTGACACTGTAATGAATTCCTAACCAGTTCCAATGTTATGGGAACCACTGCAACTTAAAAATATAAATCCATGCCAGTAAAAGGCAACTCGTTTGGACCACTGAGAACTCATTATTGAAACAACCCTCCTTCCTGCTTTCAAATATATGGTCCAGTGGAACAAATCCCAGAAGGAGAGCCTATTATTGGAAAGAAATTTTTCATCATTGCTCAGCAGCCATGGTAGATCACAGCAGAAGAGTCTGATCTAACTACATTTTTGTCAGGTATAAGGTTCTTAAACCAAATCGAAGTTTATCCTTCTCTAGATTCTACCCACTCCTCTGCGGAGAAAAAATCAATTATCTAATTAGACCATGATCTTGAATATATAAATTAAGTGCATATACTCTTTATAAACAGGATTCCTAGTAGTATGTTTAAATCATAACTTGCACTTTTGCAACACCCTGATGGATAATTTTAAAAATGAATGAATGAAAGAATGCCACTAAGACTACAGAATTTCTCACACACACTTCTACACTGGCTTATCTAGTTTTAATGTCTAGGACTTACACAGTTGCAAACTACAGCTGCTTAAATGACAACTATTGTTCCCTGCATGATATTTGGTGAAATAAATGCTGAAGTATGAAATCCATTAGTGCCATGTATACTCTACACTGCATTTGCAAAGGCTTAATTCAGGGGGGATGGAAATTCTTCTCCACAGATAAATACAGCTTTCAAAGGTTTTTATTATTATTATTATTATTATTTTCTTCCAACAAAATATCTATTTTTTTGCAACATCTCTATCTGCTGGTATTCTGAAATTCAGTGAAATACCTCAAGGCAAGTACTTGCTCACTATTTCCTGTTGAAGCAGCACAAAAATGTTCTTTGTGTTATTTGAAGAAAGCAGCAAAGATGGCAACAGCACAGAGGTGACTTCATTTCCTTGGGGGAAAAGAAATTCCAACATATATTTAATATATATTTATATGCTGTATAATTAAAAAGGTATCCCAAAGAGACCAACAGGCACTGATAAGTATTTGTTATTGAAAAAGCACATAAAACAAGAGTATGCTTGAAAGTGCAGTGGAGCAGAATCAGAGGTGAGGTCCTACTGATTGGCTCCCAAACAAAACCACTGAACAGGCAGCTCCAAACTAGGACTGCAGTCCTGTGGGTTTTGCTCAGTTTAGCTTCCTATAGACTCTAGTGGCTGCAGAGGGTGTGCAAACCAAACCAAATAGTAAGACAGTCTATAGCAAATTCTGGCTTTCTGTGTTCTTTTTCAGTAAGTTTGGAAACCAATTGTGCCACCATCTGCCACAGAAAAATGTTGTCCTGGGTTCATGCCACTCCTGAAACTGAATGATTGATAACTTGGATGAGAATAGTTTCCTTTTGCAATGTTTCATTTGCTGTCATCTCAAACCAAGAGAGAATCAGGCCAATTATATTGAGGGCAAACTCATTATAAAAAAGCATCATGTGCTTTAAAGAAAATAAAATAGTCTTCATGTATTTATGAATGAACTATCCTGCCTTTGAAGGAAAATTCAAGTACGGGGGAAAAAGAAGTTTAAATAAAGCTATACTCTCATTTGCACTCTGTAAAGCTGTGATTACCTCTTTTTCCTTTCCTGAAATAAACTGGTACTCCTTTAAAGTCAATTTGCGAGAGTGTTAGCTTATAAAAAACCCAACCAACCTCCTCCTCCCATAAAATCATTCAAATAAAACCTACCTGGACAAAAGGCCCAGTTTCCCTACTGCTTTTTGCTAGGGTGGAAAAAAAACCTGTTATGTGCTACATTAGTGAGAAATAACAACTTCTGAGAGTCAGACACATGATGAAATGTTTCAGTTGAAATCAAACTCTGAGAAATTTTTAAAATGTTTTCAACACATCAGCATGAAGCATCGACCTAGTTGAAATCACTTAGATCTAAAGCAAATGCACTGATTGTTTTCACAGCATGCTTTTCTTCTTCAAGCTGCAACAGGCAGACTGGCAACTGCTATTCGGAAAGGTTTTCAGCCCCCTGCCTTGGACTACTGTAGCCTATGACACGATCAATAGCAGGGTTAGAAGGCAGAGGGAGCTAAGGGAAGATTATGAAGATGAGGTGAGTGACAGAATTGCCTTATAGGATTTGTTCTCTCACTCACCTTGAGTCTTTTCTGCACAAACAAAGATGGACAAACATCCCAATTCTTTCTCTGAAAGGGGACAGCAGTGATGGAGAGACTGTGTGGCATGACCACAGACAGCATTCTGCACTTTGAAACATTCTGCTCAACAGATAGGACAAAAAAGAAGATCTTTCCAGCAGATATCTTTTTCTTTGTCTGAGTGCAATGGAGATACCACTAAAGAAAACTTTTCTCTCATTAATGAGTATAATTAGCATGCGTGGTGAGAAAAAGTTCATGGTGAAATAAAATACAAGCATTCTTCTTTAATCATTTCACCTCAGCCCTGCCTGTGCTATCTGCAGGCATCTCTGCTTGAGCTCTTCTGATAGCAACCATCATCTTTCGAACAAGCCCTGCTCCCTTTGAACTGGTGCATGGTGGGAGAGCGCTTCAGACACCAGTCCTGCTTTGTGGGGTATGCCCAGCCCCTGCCCTAGAGGGAGGCCTGCTGATAAGGAGATTGCACAACCTCCCAGCAGAATCCCCTTGGAAAAGGCAGCACTTTTCAGTGAGGGTGAGAGAAAACAAGAACCATGATCCTCTGGGAGACCCTATGTAGATCCTTTGTAACCCATTGGCTTTTACCATCTCACAGCCACCTTTGTATCCCCATAAAAGAAGCCCGGCTAGCTCAGTCGGGAGAGCGAGCCTGTCACTGGCCACCTTTCACGGGTGCAGGACAATAAAGGCACCTATGTGGGAATGCCATACAGGCCTCTCGTCTCTCTTTCCTGGTCTGGCCTGGAGATTGCCTCGCAGAGCAAGAGCTGAAATCACTAGCTGAAAATCACTAAAGAGCTGTTAGCCTGCTGAAACAGACACCTCTCTGCAAAGGCACTCCAGCAGCTGAGGGAAAGCTGCACGGTCCTTGGAAGACAGTTCCTCGTGGGACCATCTCTCCGGACCAGTCACAGCTTCCTGGGTCTGAGCTACAGACCCCACACCAGCTGCCACACTGCTTAACATGCCACTGCACAGGACACTTTTGCTGCCATGTTTTAAAGACCTTAATTGCTTTCAGTTGTTCAGGTACCATATTATTAAATAGTTTTTATAGTAACCCTAACAATCTTAATACAGTGCAGCTCTTGTTAGGAGACTTTATGATAGCAAATATGATTTAAAGTCCCCTACTGTAGTACCAGGCTGTTCTCCTACTCCATCCCACCACCAGTTTCTGAAGATACTTAGCTTGAACTGACTGCAGTCATGTGAGAAAAGATGGAAAGAAACAGCTCAAAGGGAGTAAGAGAAGGCCTAGTTCATGCCATTGTCTGTTCTTTTCAGTTATGCACAGAAGAATCCCAGGAGAAAAGCATATTTGGAAATTAATAGCATGCAGCAGACAGAATATTGTTGGGATCCAGTCAATCCACATTTATATTTTAATATTATAAAGAGACAGGAAATTGACATGAATTTTATACAGTTCTTTAAGTGCTCTACCGCACAAGTAAACTATTAACTGTAGGTTACACAGGCTCAAGGTCAGTGCAACACTCTAACAAGGATAGGGCTCCCTAGACCCATGGTATGGGCTGATGTAAGCAGCACTGTATAGCAATAATGGAATTAACCCCACTGCAGACCTTTTGTTTACAAATGGTTGCAGCATCACTATTTGTGCTGTGCCTACAAGTATGATTTCTATAATTCTTCATGGCCAAACAGAAAACTCTGCCAGTTCAGATGCAGAAGAAAACACAAGTTACCAGCCAATAAAAGATGAGTCCTCCAATGTGGATGCAAATATGCAGCTAGCAAGAATTTTTCTTGCTTCTTTCCAGTCCCATGAGATATTTTTCTCTCTCACGGAAGATATTAGCAGAGTTCTATAAAGTATGAACACCTGTGACCTTGCAGAGCTTTGTTTATGGTACAGTAGAAAAATATTTTGACAATGGATGTTTTAGCATTTTAGCCAATCAACCCAAGGGGTGGCTGATCCTTTGACGAATTAGACTATGAAGAAAAAAGTCTATAAAAGAGTTTGTAAAATAATTAAATAAATCAATCTTGCTGCACAATTCCTGCCTCCTGGATCTCTCTCTTCTTCCCTACCACTGCGGGACACTGCGATACTCCAATAACCATCATCATGTTTTAGCCTGGTTCCATCATCTCAAACATTATATTAGCAGGAGCTAAAAAATTTGGACACTTTGCCCTCCTAGAGAGCAGCCTAGCGGAAGCAAACAAGAATGAATTGATGAGGGCTTTTATTTTTTTTAAAACCTTTTAATAAAGTGACGGTAGGAGAGATGGCATGGGGAGCAGTAAGGGACTGCATCAAGGAACCCACCAGTATGGGAAGGCACAGCCCAAGGGTGACCACAGCAAGCAACCTGCTGGCATGAGCACTGACTGGGCCAAGCACCAAAGCTGAACATATGGCACTACACAGGCAACCACAGGGCATCCTATAGCAGCCACGTAACTGCAGCATGGGATGGCAGATCTCCCCATCTTATAGCACTGACTCTTATCACTCCTTTTCTCCTGCAATAATCCAGCAAACAGCATTTCACGTGTCCTAACAGTACCTCTTAGATCCACTTCCCAATTGCTTTGTTCAATAAAAGGCACTCAGGTGTCCCCCTTTCCAGACCTGAACACCATCTGCTCCCAAACTGTGGAGCTTCAACTGCCCCAGCCTACGTACTATGCAGGTTTCTTGTGCACAAAATTAATTACAGGAAAATACTCAGAAAGTTTGCTTTGTTTTTTTCTAAGTATGAGACTTTAAGCAACATTTGGCCACACAAGAGGCCATCTGTACTTCAAGATCCAAGAGGAGACAAAAAAAAATGCATGTATTCAGACCCATGTTGAGAGCTTTTCTTTTGGCAAGGGAACTCCCTTCAGATGAGTCTGTCACCTGACAATAAGTATCTTTCCTAATCAGACAATATGTTTGCTATTTGTGTCATACTGACATCCAAGGTTTTAATTAATCCCACCTCAGGACAAGACAGGAGTTCCTTACATGAACTGAGTTGCTTGGGCTTTGGACAGAAGGGTCTGTCTGGATTTTTGTGTTCATCTCTGCAGCAACCATCTTTTAAACATACAATGTAACATGTGGGCAACAGTTTTGAACTGAACCTCTTGGTTAGATGGATTTTTGCTAGTCTTTGAAGGACTTTGGGAACCAATATGTAGTGTCAATACTGTAAAAATCACAGAGAACTTGTAATCACTATCAGTTGACAACTAAACAGGTGTACATTTACTTCAACTTTATCCTGCTAAGTACCAGATTTGAACACATCTCTCACAAAAAGGCATGGAATTTAACTCATTCTCATGTGAAGGATGACTACAAAGTCTACATGGACTGGGTCTTCCACTTAACCCTGAAAAGTGACATTAAATACGTAGGTGTTTAATCAGAGAGAAGGCTCTTCTGCACAGCAATTAGTTTCAGCTTCAAAAACTAAACTCACCAATTTTCAGTTACAATACAGCTGCTTCATAGTAGCAATTTGCACCCAAACTTTTGCTTGTAGCTACACCATTAGAAATAACATGGCAAAATAGCAGATCTCTTAACAGCTGCATTTTTGTCATTTGTTGAATACCCCCATGTACTAGAGATGTACACCAAAAAGTAACACCAGTGTGAGTAGTACTGGGGGTAGCGAATTAAGGGAGGAAGATGGCCAAACATCTTCCTCCACCCAGCAGAAACATCACCTCCTCCTGTGGAACCTGGGCTGGAGGCATGCTTCCAACATGAGGTCACTTATACAGGCACAACTTTCAAATGTATCTCATGGTGATTGATTTTGAGACTACTGCTCAGAGTCCCAGTTGGGTACACATTGGTTTTCCTGTGAGCTTCCATCTCCAACTCCCCTGGTATAGCATTGATGCTACATTGGTTCCCTTTGAAACTCACAGCTTCTCTGGCTATTTAATGTGTGGCACTGGACAGCCAGTGGAGAGCAAAGAGAGCAGCTATAAATGATCAGAGCTATATGTAAACATATCAGCACATCCAGGCCCTCTTCATGCTGGTAAATTTTTTTATGGACAATAACTGGAAATGTAAAGAACAACAAATAGAGAATTTAAACTTTTTACTGTGAAGTTTATCAAACCAAGTACTATCTACAAAAAAACCTGTTTAGGGTTGGTAATTTTTAACTTGAAGAATTTTTATCTTTTGTTTCTCTCTGGCTTTTGGAGGGGGTTGCTTCAGACGGGTTTCCACATGGCAACAGTAGCAACCTGAGAAGCTGCATTTCACAATTCAAAACCGTTTCAGAGGGAATTTTGCAACACCTGTCCATAGAGCTATGCCAGAGCCGGTCAAGGTTGGGCCACCACTCTTCGGTGCTCAGGAGTCTCTCTTCCTTCCTCACCCTCATTGGAAAATGGACCTGAGACAGCAGCACCAACACCAGTGGTTTGGAGGCTGCAGAGATGACACTATCTGGAACCAGCCAGATGAGGTTCATCAGGTTCTTCCGTTCCCAAGTTCCAGCTGCCAGAATATGTCAGCTGCCTTGTTGGTGGAGCTGCCACTGCCAGGGAGATTGAGGGGAAATTTGACTGGGTTTGGACTCCAAGTTTTCTTTTTGTTTTTTCCTTATTTCCTGCTGGTTATTGTTTGGGGAAGAGGGAGCTTTTGTAATCAAGGAGTTTCGGTTTCTGTGTTGCTGTTTTTCTCTTTGTTCTCTACCTCCACATATAGTCGGGAGAGTTGGAAAGCCTGCTGCTGTCTTTCCCTTTGTCTCCCCAAACACAGTTGTCTGTAGAGGATCCAATCTTGGGGGTGGGGGGTTGTGTTGATTTGGCACAACCTGGTTTTTTGGTAGCAGGGGAGGGCCACAAAAGTGGCTTCTGTGAGAAGCTGCTGGAAGCTTCCACCATGTCTGACAGAGCCAGTCTCTGATGGCTCTGAAGATGGACATGCTGCTGGCCCAGCTAGAGAGGTTTTGTAACGCCTCTGTGATGACATATTTAAGAAGAAAATCCAAACAGTGCCGGCACAGTTTTTTCCGCAAGACGCCACAGCCGCCACCATCTCAGTGTGGCCCGCGGCGAGCCTTGCCTGCCTGGTCACCCCTAGCCAGCTGCACTGCAGGCAGAACAGCAGGCATGGCAGCAGCAGCTTCTCCTTCCCAGCGCCCCCCCTGAAGAGAGGCATTGAATATAGCACCAGAGCCCCGGTGGCCGCCACTGCCTGTGCAGTGGCAGCGGGGGCCATGTAGTTGGCAGCAGAAACATGGTGAATGATTCCCAACATGCAACCTAGATGAGATCAACCTCTCCACGCTGCGGGATGCTGCAAGAATCTTTGAATTGGTGGAACGTGTTGGCAATAGTATCTACAGGCAGCAGTTTTTCTTCTAATCAGAGAAAAGGAGGAAGTTAGAACATGTGAGGGAGAACAACATGGCGACACCAAGGTCAGTTGAAAAAGAGTGGGAGGAGGTGCTCCAAGCGCCAGAGCCAAGATTCTTCTACAGGCCATGGTGAGGGCTATAATGAAGCAAGCTGTCGCCCTGCAACCCATAAAGTCCATAGGGGATGCAGAGATCCACTTGCAGCCCATGGGAAAAATGCTTACGCTGGAGCAGGTGGATGCTAGAGAAAGCTGTGATCCAGTGGAGACCCGAATGGAGAGAGAGGGCCCCTGCTTCCAGAGGCAGAGAAAGAGGGCCCTTGCTTCCAAACTAGGGCAGCCTATCCTTAGAAGACTGCACCCCATGGAAGAGTGACTAACAACACAGCAGTTTTGGGAAGACTGCCCACGGGAGGGACGCACGTTGCAGCAGTTTTGGCAGGACTGCTGCTCGTGAGATTGGAGCCGTGCTGGAGAAGTTCATGGAGAACTGTCTCCTGTGGGAGGGACCCCAAGATATAGTAGAGGAAAGACTCCTCTCCCTGAGTGAACAGAAAAAGATCTCAAGTGATGAACTGACCAAAACCCCCACGCCCTGTCTCCCTGCACTGTTGGTGGGAAGGAGGGAGGGGCTGGGGGAAAAAAAGGTTTTAAAAGCTTATTTTACTTCTCATTATCCTCCTCTGACTCTGTTAATAATAAATTTACTTTATACCTTTAAATTTGAACCTGTTTTGCCCTTAGAATGTTTTCTCCCAGTCCTCATCTCAACTCATAAGCCCTTCATTAATTTTTTGCCTCTCCTCTGCCCAGCTGAGAGCCAGAGAGGGTAAGCGAATGGCTTTCATGGGTGCCTGGCGTTTGGCCAGTGTCAAACTATGACAGGGTTCTCTACCATTTTAGTTTTCTCTTTGCTCCTGGGGACTCTGAGAGATTTAGCTGTTTTCTACCTAGTGATAATATACTTTTACTTTTTGCCTGTTGCTGTTTCATTTTTTAGTATACTGCTATTTCTTCACTTCTATCTACTCATACCTGTCTCTCCCTATTGGTGGAAAGGGATTGGTTAAAACTAATGGGGAGGTAACCCATTTTAGAGTGTCCATCTCTTAAATTATATTAAACCAAGACAGATGTGATTATATATTATTATGAAGTAATATTTGAGGGCAAAACCTCTTTAAAAGTGGAAGGTTTTTTGCAATATGCTTTTTCCTTCCCAACTGTTAGTCAACTCACACAAGAATTACGTGGCTGTCAGTACGTGTTCGAATTTCATGGTATTTTTAAAAACGTTTTTTGAGGAAAACATATATGCTCACATACCAGATGATTCAGGGAAAAAATCAAGATAATATTCCATATGCA
The DNA here is from genome assembly GCF_017639235.1 of Corvus kubaryi. Lineage (NCBI taxonomy): Eukaryota > Metazoa > Chordata > Aves > Passeriformes > Corvidae > Corvus > Corvus kubaryi. Next base: position 4,862,890 of record NW_024581137.1, on the reverse strand, counting down.
GAAAAAACCTCTTGAATATTTTCTAGAAATGAGCTGTGCTATTAGACACATCCTCCTCCTCTTCTGTTGGAGGACAGTTGGGGCATTTCCAACCCTCAGCCTTGGTACATTGCTTAGAACACTTTTTTTAGCGAGCCAAAATTGCAGGCTTTTTCATTTGCAATTTACAATTCATTTGCCAGAGTTAACCTCCAGCAAGAATTTTTAAAAATCTTTTTTAGGAAATTATTTGCTTTTAAGTGCTGTATAAGGAAAGGCACAGTTCATATTTCCTTACTTAAGAATTATTTACAAGAGTTTAGTAAGACTTTCCAGTGTAGCTCACAGTACTTGCCTTCCTTTATTGTACTTAGAGAGAAAACAGACTTTAGTGACTGCCTCAGACTTTGACATATAATTTTTAAATGCCTAAGTCAGAGCAGGTATATGCCAAATGAGAAATTAAGCATCAGAAGACACACAGACAAATTTTAAAAGTCTAACCAGGAGGAAGAAACCCACAGACTGACAATTATGGGATTCATAAAACATGCAAGTAATCTAAAAAACTGAAAATTCTTTAAAAGTTTCCCTAAATTATGTGGATGGAGGTGTGTGAGGCAATTCTTCCATTAAAATATATAACTGTACAACATCCCTCCAGTTACCAAACGCGGTTTTGCGTTGCTCTCCAAATCCAAGAATTTAAAAGTTAATTAAGTTTCTCATTGTCTTGGTTTGAAACACAGGTGTCTGCCAAGGAAGGTGGGAACATCCCTTGGAATGGAGAATATGACCCCCTTCCTTCCGAATCATTATAATTTTGAAATTACGGGGCTTTCGGGCAAAGACACGGGGAAAGGAATAACTGTTCTTTACTAGTATGTGTATGTATAACAAGACAAACAAACAGCAACAATGGCAGCAACAACAAACAAAAAAAACCCAGAAAACCCAATAAACAGTCTCTTCCTGCTCTTTAAGCTCTTTCCCCTTTGCTGCAGTCACGGCCACAGCCGGCAGGGGCGCTGGTGGCTCCCGGCCGGGCAGGGCAGGTGCGGTGATTCCCCCGCGGCTGCAGGGGGCGCTGTGGCGCGAGCTCAGAAAGCACGCAGTTAATGGCGGCTTGGCTGAGGTGGGAAGTCGCGGGTGGCAGCTGGTCACAATTGCCAGGCTACCGTGCAGAGGTGTCCCGTACAGCAACACCCCACACATTGGCTCCAGAACCCCCCTCCCGCCCCAAATGGCAGCAGACCGAGATCTCGGAGTCCAACACACTGGAGTGGCTGTGGCAACACACTGCGGGCAGAGGGTCCGGTGGGAGCCAATCCCAATGTTTTGGCACCACACGCACTGGTTCTGAGCTCTGAGCAGTCAGGCGGCAAGGAAAACAGAAAACAGCTCCTTCCTCCTCCAAACCTGGAAACCAGACTGACCAAAAACTCAGCCCCAAACCTCTGGGGTAGCCCCCTCACCTTTTCTATCGAGTTATCAGTTGCAACCCACCCCAGGTCAGGGCCATTTAAATGCAATGTTGTGACACCCAGCTTCATCTTTGTTTTCTTAAGTATCGGTAGTTATTGTTTCCTAGCAACATATGGGACAAAATTCCATGAGGGAAAGAAACAAAAGGAAAAATCTTAACCCCCAACACTCATTTATGAGATACTCGTAACAACTTAAATTTAGGAAATACTTGTAACAATTTAATATCCTTTCAGGTAACATTACATTAATTCCTAAATCTGGGATAAGTGCTAATTCCCATTCATACAGCAACAATATTTTATCAGAAGAAAATGGCTAACTTCTGAGGAGAAGTTAAAAAAACAAAATGTGTTAAATCTTTATCTTCAGAGGAACTGAATCAACATATTAAGGTCCAATTATGTTATACTTAAGCAAGGATTGTAAGCATCCTGAAATCCATGTGTCTGACTGGGGGCTTATATACAGCCAGCATCTTATATGAACACATAGCTTTTAGATCGCATAGGTTGTGTAGCAGAAACAGATAAACAGAAGTAAATCTCTTGGATGTTATTTAGAAATGAATGCATCATTTGTCCATATTCCTATATGATATTTCTGTTAAAGCTAATCAGATTACATTTGGACGACTTGACACTAACCACAAAAGTATATTCAAGTTGGTAAGGACAGCTGCATACCCACAGCCTGGGGAGCAGCAACAGAAGACTACTGTGGAAGAATCCCACATTTACCCACTCAGAGGTTATACCATACTCCAGCAAAGGACCACAGCATACTCTGAACTTTAAGGGCATAACTGACTTCAGCAGGGCTTTTCCCATACGAGCAGGGCTCAAAGCTATTGTGACTAGAACATTATTGAAGCAGATTCATTTGATCCTGACAGCATGTAGTTTGAAGATTGCTGCCATAGTAATTTTTAAGTATCAGAAATTAAGTACACATTTCAAAAATATATGTGTAGTGATACTAAAATATTATATAAAGCATAAAAATGCGGTATTGAATATTGTTATGAATATTTAATTAGCAAGTATCTTGTTTTGAAAGTTCTTGTTCCTCCTGAAGCAGTGAATGGTTACAGCAAAATGTAGGTACTACCAGAAAGCAAAAGGGAGCAATGAAAAGATATTCATCCTTGGAAGATGGGATTCTTTAAACCACTGAGAATGTAGCTTTTGGAGCTGTTGGGGTTTTTTAACTTCCTTCATGATACATTGGGTGTTAGTCAATACATAGCTTTTGGAAGTTAGATTTTTTTCCTTAATCTCTGTTCATCAAGATCATTCACAGCACATTTGGAATTGTTCTGTCTCCAACACAAACTTTCTGTACCCATAACTACCATAAACTCTCTAAGCGATATCAGTTAATGAAAAAATCTCTGTTGACTTCAGTAAAGCCAGGACTTTCATCCTTTTTCCACAGACCTTTTTAAACAAGTTTAACAGATTTTGAGCTTGACAATATAGTATAGTTGGATAATTGCCCTGTGTTTTATTTAAACAAGTAAGTTTCTATTATGGCATTCCTTATGTTAGGGTTTTCTGCTTCTACTTCTCTGCAGTGAATTCATACTTGTTATGTAAACATTATTTCTACCAAGCTGAAAACAGGAGAGTTTTGGAATATGGGAGGACTCAAGTAAACAAAACAGTCCCTCATTAGCAAAGAAATTTTGCTGTAGGGGCAAAACTCAGATAAAATAGTGATTATTTCTTTACCTTGGGACATGTTCAAAGCACACTGATTCTTGCCACAAACTTCAATAGATTTTTGGATTAGTCCTTAATTAGTATTTACACTTGGTCTGACTGTCTCATGATAAAGGTTTGGTTAGCAGTATTGATTATGGCATGTTTAGCAACAAAATCAGAACCGTGTCCATGCATACAGCCCGTGTTTTGAACAAGGTTCTGTATTAGTCAATGGGACTATAGCGTTCTACATTCTAGGTCTGTCTCCCTTGGTACAGGACTGAAGTACACTTTAGCATAATCCTGGAAAAGCTGGTAGTCCATGGCTTGGACAGGTGCACCCTTCACTGGGTTAAGAACTGGCTGGATGGCCAGGCCCAGAGAGTGGTGGTGAATGGGGCTGCCTCCAGTTGGTGGCCAGTCACTAGTGGTGTTTCCCAGGGATCAGTGCTGGGGCCAGTTCTGTTTAATATCTATAAATGATGATCTGGATGAAGGGATTGAGTCAGTAAATTTGCAGATGACGCCAAGTTCAGTGTGAATGTCAATCTGCTGGAGGGTAGGAGAGCTCTGCAGAGGGACCTGGACAGGCTGGATCCATGGGCTGAATCCAATGATATGAGGTTTAACGGACCAAGTGCCGGGTCCTGCTCTTTCATCACAACAACCCCCTGCAGCACTGCAGGCTGGGGACAGAGTGGCTGGACAGTGGCCAGGCAGAAAGGGGATGCTGACTGATGGCAGACTGACCATGAGCCAGCAGTGTGCCCACGTGGCCAAGAAGGTCAATGACATCCTGGCCTGGATCAGGAATAGTGTGGCCAGCAGGACCAGGGAAGTGATTCTTCCCCTGTACTCAGCACTGGTGATGCCACACCTTGAGTACGGTGTCCAGTTCTGGGCCCCTCAATTTGGGAAGGATGTTGAGATGCATGTCCAGAGAAGGGCAACAAGGCTGGTGAAGGGTATGGAACACAACTCCTATGAGGAGTGGCTGAGGGAGCTGGGGTTGTTTAGCCTGGAGAAAAGGAGGTTCAGGGGAGACCTCTTCACTCTCTACAACTGCCTGAAAGGAGATTGTAGCCATGTGGGGCTTGGTGTCTTCTCCCAGGCAACCAGAGACAGGACAAGAGGACAGTCTTAAACTGTGGTAGGGGAGGTTTAGGCTTGACATAAGGAAGAATTTCTTCACAGAAGGAGTGATTGGGCATTGGAATGGGCTGCCCAGGGAGGTGGTGGTGTCACCATCCCTGGAGGTGCTTGAGAAAAGACTGAATGTGTCACTTAGTGCCATGGTCTAGTTGACAAGGTGGTGTTAGGTCATAAGTTGGACTCGATGATCTCAAAGGTCTTTTCCAAAGTAGTTGATTCTGTGATTTCATTATTCTGTGAAGTGAGCTATTTTATTGGGTTTTGCTAGAAAACAGCAAATACATAATGAATGAATGCCCTGAACTCCATCTCCTGATACTGTTACCCCTGCAAAGGGATAATACTAGAAAAACACCTGAAAGAGGACAATCTTCTAGACTGGAAAGAGCACCTGGTAGAAACACAAAAATATGGAAGAGAATAGGTGTTTCAGAAGCTAAACACTACCCCATGTTTGCAAGCACACATTAACATCTGTGATCTATTCTCTAAATGAGAAACACAGTGAAAAAGAAGTCTGTACTCTTGCATCTACATAGCTACATTTTTTTTAGCTTTTGGGTGATCAGAGGACAATGGAAGTCTCCCACAGAGCATTGCTGATATCCTGCCCAAGCTCCACACTGGAATTGATGCAATTCTTTAAAGTCCACTGGCAACACGTTCGTTACTTCCATATACACACTGTCAGGTAAAATTGCTAGGCTCACCTGCATATTTTCAGGTAACTGAAGGGCTCAGAAGCAGAAGAATGTTGCATTTGTAAAACACTCCAGAATATATAAGTACACTGAAGAGAGATTCATAAAATCACGTGAGTTGTAAGGGACCCATGAGGACCATCAAGTCCAACTCCTGGCCCTGTACAGAACAGCCCCAAGAGTCACACCATGTACCTGAAAGTGTTGTCCAAATACTTCTTGAGATCTGTCAGGCTTGGTGCTGCGACCACTCCCCTGGGGAGCCTGTTCCAGTGTCCAACCACCCTCTGAGTGAAGAACCCTTTCTGGATATCTAACCAAAACCCCCTCTCACTCAGCTTCATGCAATTTCCTCAAGTCTTCTCACTGTTCACAAGAGTGAAGAGATCAGTGCCTGTCCCTCCACTTCCCCTTGTGAGGATGTTGAAGAGTGCAATGAGGTCTCTTCTCATTCTCTTCTTCTCCAGGCTGAACAGACCAAGTGACCTCAGCCGCTCCTCATACAGCTTCCCTTCAAGGCCCTTCACCATTCTCAGGGCCCTCTGTAGTGGGTTGATGCCAGCTTGATGCCAGGTACCCACAAAAGCCACTCTCTCACTCCCCTCTGCAGCTGGACAGAGGAGAGAAAATATAATGAAGGGTTCATGAGTTGAGACAAGGACTGGGAGAGAGCACTTGCTAAATACCACCATGGCCAAAACAGGCTAGAATTAAAGATATTAGTTGAATTTATTACTAAGAAGATCAGAGCAGGATAATTGGAAGTAAAATAAAACCTTAACAACACCTTCCCCCCACCTCTCCCTCCTTCCCAGTTCTACCTCCTTCCCCAGCAGGGCAGGGAGACAGGGAATCTTTCCCATCGGAAACAGTTCTCCATGAACTTCTCCAACATCAGTCCATCTCACAAGCAGCAACTCTCTGCAAACTGCTGCCATGTGAGCCCATCCCACAGGCAACAGTCCTCCCCCAACTGCTGCAGCATGCGTCACTCTTCCACGGGGTGCAGTCCTTTAAGGAGAGGCTGCTCCAGGGTGGACTCCTCTCTCCACGGGCCTCCCACAGGGTCATATCCTCCTCTCAGGCATCCACCTGCTCTGGCATGGGCTCCTCCATGAACTGTGGGTGGATCTCTGCATCCCGTTGGTCCTCCATGGGCTGCAGGGGCACAGCTGCTTCACCATGGTCTGCACCACGGCCTGCAGGGGAATCCCAGCTCCAGTGCCTGGAGCACCTCCTCCTCCTCCTTCTCCACTGACCTTCATGTCTGCAGAGTTGTTCCCCTCACATATTCTCACTCCACTCTTCTCTGGCTGCAATTACTTCTGCACGGTAACTTTTTTTTTCTTTCCTCTCAAATCTGTTATCACAGAGATGTTACCACCATTTCTAATTGGCCCAGCCTTGACCAGCAGCACGTCCATCTTTGGAGCTACCAGGGATTGGCTCTGCCAGACATGGAAGAAGCTTCCAGCAGCTGCTCACAGAAGCCACCCCTGTAGCCCCCCACAACCAAAGCTTGGCCATGTAAACCCAATACACCCTCCTTTGGATGCTCTCTAATAGCTTCATGCCTTTTTATATTGTGGTGACCTAAACTGCACACACTGCTCAAGGTGAGGCAGCACTGGTGCAGATTCTTTAAGAAAGACACACTGACATAATATTATTCAAGCATAAGCCCCTTTGATACAGAAGTCTTCTACAAGTGGAGAGCATTGTAGTAAGTCCAACACACATTCTGTTGAGAAGAAAGCTTGTTAGCAATACTGTAATGCAATACTTGATTAACCACAGCAAAGGATAGACTCTCAAATTAATCCAGTTTTGCCTGTAATTTCATTTAGCCTAACAGGAATCTCATAGTATGAAGCTGTAGTATGAAAGCTGAGGTTTGAGGAAGCATCTGGCTTTCTCATCTTTGCAGCTTAAATGTCAAAACCTTCATCAGGCTGTTGGGATAAAGAATCCAATATGAAATAGATTAAACCCATATCCATATATGCACTGGCAGAATAATTATTTCTTTGTTCCTCCTTTTAGAAACAGCTTTCAAAGCTCTCCAATAATGTGCTACTTTTTCATCTGTTGTCTATCTTTCTCTTTGAAGAAAAGTTTTCCACCTATCAAAAACCAGTTGGTTTGTTGGGTGGGGGATGGTGGTGGTTGTGGTTCAGTCTTTAAACCATAATCCATGAGAAAGACACTACCAAAACTAAGAAAAATGAACCACAAACTTTTCCCAAACTTGAAATACATACAGAACCACAGAATTACAGAATTGTTAAGTTTGGAAGGAACCTCTGTAGATCATCTAGTCCAGCACTCTGCCAAGACAGCTTACACAGGAATGCATCCAGGTGGGAGGGAGACTCCACAATCTCCCTGGGCAGCCTATTCCAGTGTTCTGCCACCCTCAATATAAAGAAGTTCTTCTTCATGTTGAGGTGGAACTTCTTGTGGTTTAATTTATGGCCATCACTCCTTGTCCTGCCACTGAGCACCATGGAAGGGTCTGGCACCATCCTCTTGGCAACTTCCTTTGAGATATTTCTATGCATCAGGCCTAGCTTCCACAGTCTCTCCTCATAAGAGAGATGCTTCAGTTCTCTAATTATCCTTGTGGCCTTCCACTGGACCCTCTCCTTGTCTTTCTTGTACTGAGGAACCCAGAACTGGACACAGCACTCCAAATGTAGCCTCACTAAGGGGAGTAGAGGGGGAGGATCACCTCCCTCAGCTACACTCTTCCCACACTCTTACATGCTGGAGAAGAGGCCATATCTTTTTCATGGATCTTTGATCTGTATTTCATAACTCTGATTTTGGAAGCAACTCAGAAAAAAATCACAATCTTTTAACAATGGTTACCCAGATATTATCTGACATGGGACTGCAGCATAAAGTGACACATACACACCTCAGATACCGATGTGAGCTTGCCCACAAACCCCATTCTTACCAGATCATTTGTGAGGAAAAAAAATATTATTTTAATAAAACTTAATAAAACAATAATTTTTCTTTTCTTTCTCTAGCCTGAAGGGGAAAGATGAAATGATGAAAGGGGGGATAAAATATATACTTTATCCTCCTATGCTTTATCGTTCTATGCTCATGCTGGAGACAGTTGCAGATACTGTGAGTGTCCAAGGTGGCATTAACCAAGCTGAAGCTGATTCAAAGCAGATAGATACTGACCAAGAAACAAACTGTCTTTTAGAAAAGCAACTTAAAAAAAAAAAAATCATTAAATCACATTGAGGGAGGGATTGATACCATGGCCAGAAACACCTCTGCTAACAGAACAAGTCTGGATGTAAGTCATGTCTAGAGACAGCTTCATAGACTTGTTCTTGGTTTTGTAAACTTTATCTGAAACATTGTGGGCCCCAATTTGCCACCAGAAAATTCCTGTGCCAATCTATCTTTAGTTAAGGAATAAAAATTGAATTAAGGGGATTAACATTAATTTTCCAACAGCTAAAATCTTTGCAAAGTACTGATACAGAATGGGAAGGTGATGGAATTGAGCCCTGGTTTTATGCTTGTCTCAGTTCTTGCCGCACCACTACCACAGGCATGGTTTGCTGATGCCATGTAAGATGGGCTCCTGAACTTGTATCCGAGCAGATGCTGAATGGATGAAGGTGAAAAGTGACAATATAACAGTGATGTAGTTTTATTATCCTCAGTTTTCTTGTGCACAACTGTTTCACACAGCTCTCTGCCACTGCCTATTCCTGGCTATTAGTTCTAATCTTTTGGCCTTTCTGAGTCTTTATTACAATTAGTTCAATATATAAAACCATAAAAACCTTATTAGAAAAATAACTCATTTTTCAACCTTACCAAAACCCCTCTTCTCCAACTGCCATGCCCTCTTTCCACACTGCATCTCCTGTTTTCTTCTAGCCCCACCTTTTTCACAATCCCATGTTGGCAGTTACTGTTTCCCCTTTGCACATCACCTTGGTCTGTACTAGATACCTATTCCCAATTCACGTTCAGCATGGTAACATTCTCTTACTAAATCATACATGAGATTATAGTCACAATTGTAAATAATGCTCAAGAGAAGCTAAATAAGTTTCAGAAAATTATCCGCTCCCATCAGAAATAAAATTGGTGTGGTATAGGAATTAAAGTGACTTCAAGTTGCTGATAGTAGTAATTATATCTGTTCAAATGATAATCCAATGTTGTTTCTCCATAGGAACCTGAAGCTTTTACTGTGCAGTAAAGGGACTGTATTGAACACTTAAAGTGAAAAAAAACACTTGGCTTTGCACTGCTTCCATTTTTAACATTGTAAATAACTGGTTGAGGCAGTGGAAAATCAAGAGCCAAGTATCACCTATTACGGTGGCTTAATGTCTCTACTTTGTGCAAAGACCAGTGTCTACGTATATCCAAAAATCTAGATGTCAGTCACTGTTCTAGAAAAACTACTGGGTAAGATGATAGACTTTGTCTGTTGGAAACAGTAATGGCAAGATCTCTGGGAAATTTTTCATTAGAACCTTTAATCCTACCATTCATATGAAAGAAGAATAAAAGCCCATGTGTTTCAGTCTGACATTTTATAAGCAGGGCAGTTTGAGTGCTTTAGTCAAAGTTACTTTTTCTTTAAAAATTATCCTTTTTAATCTTTTAAAATCATGCAAACACCCTCCTCCCCTTTAAAATAGAATAAGACTTTTTTAGAATTTGGCATTTGGCCCAGAATAAATATATACATATACACATACATAAACTTCCTGCAATTTCTAGGGAGCAAAATAACAATATATATCAACTATAATGTTGAGAAAGAAGTCACACTAAAGGAACCTACTCTGTGAAATTGTTACATAAACAATATAGTTGTTTATATAATTAAAGGGTCATTATTATATATATTTACAAGCAAGACAAATTATTTGAATTATCTTGCTTAACAGTGCAAATACTGTTTTCCGCATTTTGCATGTATAGCTTTATATATTTTAAAGAACTGAGACATTTTGCCAATGAGATTTACCAGCAGAAATTTCTGAGCAGCACAGGAACCTGCCCCACGGGTTTTGTATTTCTGTCTTTATCCCTAACCAGGTCCAGTCCCTTTTCCATTGCTCCTTTCATCTCAGTTTGCCCACACACAGGGCAAGTCCTCTTCCCTACTGTCCCTCATAGTTCCAAACCTCTCTTGAATCCACTCTTCCTTTAGGCTCCTACTTCTCCATGCCTTATCACTCTCTAGTCATGGTTGACTACTTGTGCATTCATTGTTTCATTTCATATCTTTTATCTTCCCTGGCTCTTGTCCTTTCTTCATTTGAATCACACCTTCTCTCTTCTTCATCCCCCCTGAATATGGTCACTGAGTACCTAGAAATGTAAAAGGTCCCTGATGCCACCTCTGCCATTTCCCAAGACAGGCACAGTTAGAAGCTAGTATTTCAAGGGGGACAGAAATAATCTCATACTCCTAAAAGAGGCAAGAAGACATGGGCTTTACTTGGTGCAATGAATAGGACAAAGATTGGATGGAATTGGTGCTCATGGAGTTTGGAATCGGATGGAGTTTTTCAGGAAGCACTTACACAAATACCTATCAGATGTGACCCAGATAAGCTGACCCTGTCCATGTGCAGGTGATTTTCTGAGGTTCCTTTTTCACTTTTTCTGTGAATTTTTAAGGGATGTATCGATTAAGAGTTCCTAAGTAAACACGTGCCAACTATATTTCTCAAAGGCTTGGAATATAACCAAGAGTGGATGGCTTGCCACAGGATACCTGAAGAGACATGTCAAGCTCAATGCTCCTACTCCTCACCACATTCAGAGATTTTCTCTTAATTATGATGTATTTTTAAAATGGGCAAAACTACCCCATATTTCCCTATCTGCCTTGGGAACCACTGAAGTATTTTAGCAGAAATTGCCTTCAAAAGTGTTCAGGAAGAGTTAGCCAACCAGGTGGAAATACTAAGAGCAGCAGCAAAGGTCTTAAAATAGGAAATACTGGGCTACTTCAATTATAGAAGCCCTGCCAATATTTTTCCCTTAGGCTCTCACAAAATGGGGAAGCAAAAAGAGAAAGATCTCACAACTTCACAGAATCCCTTAAGCCTTCTATGTTCCCATTTAAAAGGGATTATGAAATAAAATGGAGTAGGAAGCTCCTCGAAATTTCAAAGGAAACTTGTGTCAACACCAAAATTGCTATTTTAGTATTTTTTTCCCCTGTCTGACTAATTTTAAGGTATTCCTCATTAGCATAACTGTCATTCTTTGCTTTTTCCTCTTTGCTGTTCTTATTTACCCTTTGACTTGGAGTTGAAGAATGTGACTTGCAACAGAAAGTATAGAAAGAGGGAATTCAATTGACGTTAATTCCTATGAATTTAATTTGTTTTCTTTTTCACTAATCCAGGTATACTAACTGAATAATGTGGAAAGATAGATCTTTGTCAAATGTCACAGGGAGCAACTCTGCAGCCAATGGGGTAAAAAAGGAGAAAAAAGAAAAGAGAGAACTAGATTAAGCCTTTTGTTTTAAGCATACTCATTTTAAAACCAAATTGATTGAGAAAGCAGCTCTGAGTACTGTAGTTTGAGTAGTGCTCTCTTCCCTCCCTTTCGTATTTTCATCACTGCCAGCAAAGATAGAGATGGAGGCCAATAAAACAGGATTTGGACCTTTCACCTTTTCTGTTAATGGATATCTATTTGTAACTAAAGAAGGCTTTTTCCTTCCTTTCTTCCCCCAGTCTGATTTCTGCCTATCCCTTTTTCATTTCCATCTGAAAAAAGAGGAAATTCTAGTCCTTTTATTTGGACTCTATTTACAGCAAGGTGAGTTCTACCATTCATGGAAATATAAAAGAACTTTATGCATAAATAAATTACTCTTACAACTCACTTTACAGCTGGTTTGTACTTCCAGATGGTATAAAGAGGTCTCAGTATAAGGTAGCATTAGGCTACTATCTCCAGTGGTTGAGCTTCTCAAAAAAGATAAATAACCAAACATAAGCATTATAAAAATGAAAAAATAACCACCATTTTTAAATGAATTTTTTCTTTTCAGATGCCTATTTCAGTCTTGCTTTTCCAAAATTAAGAGAAAATACATGAAAATTTTTTACAGTTTGCCTTGCAGGACTGATTGGGAAAAAAAATAAAAAGATCAGTTTGGAAACAGTATAATTAATATCAGTCAGGATGGAGCACACTGGGTTTAATTTTTGTGTTCTCTTTTGCTTTCTGTGCCTTCTTTCTGGTTATCTTAGGAATCACTAATTATTCATACATTGTAGAAGACACTGGTAAATTTGCTCATGTAAGTGCTTCTGAATTTGACAGAACAAGCTTAAAGGCTGCTGGCAATCCCGTTTGTCCTGTTTAGCTCCACAGATTTACTTCTGATGAATCCTGGTAAATATCAGATAGAAAAGAGACCCCCAAGAACACATTCTCAATATGCTCATGTTAAACATCTATTTGAGGTTTAGTGTGCTTTTATTTATATTCTTAGGGATATATGAGGCTACTTTGCAGGTTTTTTTTAATTCACAGTGTAACAGAAATTCACCTATATACCTTAATGTTTGTTGTATCAGAAATGAATGACATCAGGATACCATAGAGGCAAAAAAATTCTCAACACACTGGCCAGATTAAAAGCACAGATCTTTGTGCAGTTCTTAATTCAATAAAATGCTGTGGTACTTCATGGTCAGAAGGAAATAAGCCCTCATCAGCATCTGTTTCTTCTGTGTCCTTCATGAGAGTCAAAGGGTACTTTACAATCCAATCCAATGCTGGATATAACCTTTTAAATAAATAAACTGTGGGTTAAGGATTTAGAAAGCACTAGATCAAAGAATGTAATCTTTGAGATCTAATAGCTACAGTGATGGGTCTAGCATAAGGACATGAGCAGAATAGAACAAAGGTTTGCTGAATATCCACAGTGCCTCTTGGGTTAAAATTCATTACAGACTCACTCTAAATCCCTATTTAGGGGACAACCCTAAATTTCTCTTCTTGCTAAAATTCAGCATGAACTTGAAAAATAAACAGAAAACAATATATTTAGGGGAAGAAATTCCAATCTTCAGTTCTTTTGTGTTGTTGTTTGACTATTCAAAATCCAGGTCTTATTTTCCAAACACCTGCCAATTTCAGTTTCAGCCTCCAGGTTTTAGGCTACACACCCTGATACACATGCACACACACACACACACACACACACACATGCACACACACAGATTTCTACTCTCCAGGATTAACTGAATGGAGATGGTGAACTTGCTTATTTTTTTCCCGCAGTACATGTCTATATCCTCTTGCAACCAGAGGAGATCCAAGCCTTTAGCATTACGTTGTCTAATGCACAATGTGCTGCTCATGTGAGCTCTCCCAATAAATTGTGGAGATACTTGTGGATGTGCTCAAATGGTTCCATGATCACCCTTTAAAGAAGCACTAGCACTAAAACAAACAGATAGCTGTGTTCAGAGCTATTGTGAACTCTTCACATGCTGTTTTAGAGCACTCCAAGTTTGTCATCTGTCAGGCTTTGAAACTGTAAGTGTTGCTCACCACCTTGCACACAAAGTTTTCTTGCCTACTTTGGTAACAAGCTGGAGCAGGTGGTTAATACTGCACCCAGACTTCTGGAAAAATCTTGTTAACTTTCTTTATTTCCCACCATGGGCATTGCAACACACAAACCATCACTTCTGCCTACTGCTCAACCAGCATCTTGTCAAATCTGGCTGCAAGATTAAGCTTCCCCAATTCTGAATTCAATATTGCAACCCTAAGGACATAAGAATCAAGCTGCAACATTCTGGGTTTTGGAGTTGTTTTTTTCCCTCTTAATGGACAAAATTGTTTCTGCTGCAAGATCATAGTTCGCCCTGACTATAATGATAAATCATCATGACTGACACTAAGCAAAATGAGTTTGATATTTTCTGCTTTATTCTTTCACATTAGAAGCCACTTTTACATTTGCCACAACTTTCAACCTTTCTTCCAAAAGATTAGAATTATACAAATCAGATACTATTTCTGCTTTGTATAATCCGTTTGAAAAATGCAAAGCACATTTTGTACACAGAAAGGGGTGGGCGCAGCGAAGAGAAGGTAAGATTTAATGGCCAGGAATCTTGCAATAACTCTTTGTTTCCTATAGCAGCATAACTCTTCTTTATTCCAGACTATTTTATTTCATTGGAATAGTGTCCTGCCTAACGTAGACAGGGAGAAGTCCAGGACTCTGGACACATTCAGCACTTGGCAGCATCTGGTTCTAGTACCAAAGATTATAGACACAATGACAGTGTCTCAGAAGTACCAGACTTAACAATTTTCAGAATAATTTGCATCTTTAACCCTTTTTTTTGTATTTTTAAAGGTGGATTCTGTAACAATCAGGCACATTTCTCCATTGTTATAATTAAAAAACACCAAAACAATGACAGCCTTTAATATGATATACTATGAAAAATGAAAGCTGATGCTAGTTTACCACTAATGGGAGACAAAGTGATCTTAATTCATAAGCTTGAAAAAAGGATATGAAACATGCTAGTCATTAATATTGTTGTTTCAGTCTTAGTCTGTGCTGCAAATCTATATTTAGCTATTTATTTCCCAAAAAAGAAAGATGTCTTCCAGAAATGGGCTAAAGCCGTCAGCTTTTTATTCCGGTAAAACTTCATTGCACTTGAAGCATAAGGAAAGCTCAAGTAAAAACTGAGTTAGAGCTCCACAAGTTGGATTTGTGAGTAAAAAAGCAGCTAGAGATGTAAACAGTTTAGTGAAAAGTACAACATTCTGATACAGAAGTATCACTTACAATATGTCTAACAGCAGTTGTGTAATACTGTTAACATGACTTTCACTAATCTGCTTGCAAAAAACTCATGCTCTGTTATTTTCTGTTTCTTGAAACTCATTTCTATAGCAGGGGGTAGCTTAAAAACACTTATGTCTTTTACTGTTGTCCCTGTAATATTTCCTTTTTGGAAGAGCCATTACATAGCTGGATTGTGTCTTCCAAACGCATGAGTCCAAGATCCCTGAAAATGCTACCAACTTATAAAATAAAAACTACTTAATGGAATCAACTACTGAAATAGCACAAAGTTCCATTTTAACTTTTTTTTTCTTTTGCTTAAGGTCTTATTTCCCTTTACAATGCCCTTCCCCATTTGTGGATTCAGAACCCCATCCTGGAATGAGTTACCTTTAGAAATAGACCATATTTAGCAAGTGGTTTAGATAACACTCACTGGAAATATCACAGGGTCAAATATTACTCTCTCAAGTGTGATTTTATAGCACTGCTTCTCAAATTATTGGATTTCTTTTACAGTAAGGTGGCACAGGAAAGCCCTCCAAGAAAAGACCTATGTGTTTTGACAAGAACAACTATCAGAGTTCTGCATGTGCAAAGGACATGGGACAGCTGTACATCCACAGCAGACAGCAAGATGCATTTATGAGGCTCTCATCTCTGAAAAGAATTTCTTCAACTTTAAGTATATGTTATTATGCTATTACTCATGTGAGTAAGTTTGTTGGAGATAGTTTTGCTATAATATAGTATGGCATATACAAATATAGATAGAAAAAACAGGCTTATCAGTAACTACAAAATCTATTCTAAACAGCTTAAGAAAACTTAATTTATATAATTTGCCATGTAAGGATTGTTTGAAATAAAGATTTTTGGATCCCCTCTTTCTCCCCCCAGCCTTTTTTTATTAAGCTTTCTCCCACTACCACTTTTAAGAATGGCTAGAAGTTTAGAATAGTCCCTTGATCTTCAAAATTTTCTTTTGATCTAACAGTTAGATAAAGCACTACTGCAGAACAGCACTACCAGTCAACAGAGAATCAGCAGAAAATATCAACAACTAATATTTCTCTTTTGAAGAGAAAGTACTACACATCACAGAGGTTTCAAAGGCAACATTGAAACAAAATCCCTGAAGTGATAGTCCGTTTACCTGTAGCCCTGATATTCTCCAAAAGTGTTCAAGACCCTTGATTTACTATCTTTATTCCGAATAGTCAGCTCTAATTGTAAAACAGTTTGCATAACAATTATTTAGTTAGCATTTAAGCCAGATTTTTTTATATTTATTAGCAGTAGCAGTAACTTAATAGACTTGTTGGACCAGATCCTGCCAATTGTTGTATAATGAGGAGTCACATTGAATTCAGTATCATACTGTGCACTTGAAGATTTAGAAATTGCAGACTTCTTATGGGCTTAAGTGATTTGCTGACCAACTTTTAAGTACATGCTTAAGTCTAGTTAAGTATAGTGAGAGGTAAATATGCACATATTCAAAATTGCCTGATCTGAGGTTCTTCCATTTTTAGAATTTCAGATTAAAAAGCTGCATTACTAATGTTGCTGAATGATGTAAATCACAGAAAAAACCAGTATTTTGCCAAGTCCTCCTCTAATGTTGAAAGTGCTGTATACAATTTCTCCTCGACTGTCCTTTTATTTTCTTCCATTTGAGTTGCAGTTAAGATCAGAGAAGAAAAATAAAAGTCTTGTTACAGCTACAGGTCAGTGTAAGATAAGAGGCTCCGCAGTCACTTCTGTGTACTGTACACTCAAAAATGGGCCAGACTGATATTTAGTTTATCAGTCTAGAATCTAGGAAACATAACAGAGGTACTTGAATGTAAATGCATTGCCAAAAGATAATAATCTACATCACTGGAGGAGTGTCATTTGTCCAGCAATTTAAAGGTCATCTGACATACTTTATTTTTTCTTACAATTAGAATGTAGTGAATATACAAAGAGTACAAATCACAGTCTTTTTATAATTTGACCTCTTAATTGGCTGGCCTGACCCACAGATGAGACAGCAGAGTAGTACAGAAGAGAAAAGCATAAAGAAATTCAATAGGAAAAAAATACTAAAGATGTTTTTAGAAAGCTGATTTCAATTAAAATCCAATTTTGGTGTGAAAAGAAGAAAAATCTTTTTAAGTATGAATCAAAATTATAAAAATCCACCTTTTCTGCTGTAAAAGCAGAAGTCAACAGAAAAAATGCATTCTTTTGCTGGAATCTAGGCCTAGGACCAAAGAATTTACATATATTAAGTTAACAAGATACAAACTCCTCTACAACAAATATTTATACTGCAAAATATTACAGCACATTCCTGCATCTCCTTACAATAATAATTCTTAGGGACACAGTATTCTAGGGAGTGTATACAACAGTGGGTTTCTGCAAAGATGGAATGCTTCATTATCAGAGTACCAGCTTGTTCATAAATATTAAAAAGTATGGTTTTGAAGATTTTCAAACATAATTCTTACTGTTTACATTGTCTCTCTACTACTGAAAAAACCAGTCAATGTGTACCTGTCCATAAGTCTCTCCCTCACAGTCTTGAACTGCACAAAACCACTGCTGGTGACTGTAAAGGACTACAGTGCTTCTTCTGGTTATATAGTGAGCAGACAAGGGGACAAGTAGTCTGACCTTACTTTTGCAAGTAGTCATTCTTACAGTGATGGGTCCAATTCTTACTTGAAAGAACAGGATTTGTCCCAAACTGCAGACAAAAAGGCACAACTCCTTGCTGTGTTATAAAAGTGGGTCTTAAATTTATATGTAATATGGTTGTTTTCTGTTTGTATATGTTATAGGCAATTCTTTATATTATATTAGAGCTGGAAACAGATATTCCAAGAGAAAAAGAACTTCTCTACTGCTACAAGAATAATCATGTAGACATTGCTCAAGACAAAATAACACTATAGATCTGATATTCATTTGGTAAAAATTAAATTCCTGGATACATATTAGTCTGCCTTATAAAACAACACTGACAACAGATTAAACTTCTGAAAAGTGACCATGAGTTACAAAAGGAATGGTTTCTCTGAAACATGTTCTATTGTGGTTAATCATGGGGAAGAACACAAAACAAAATTTTAAAAAATGGCAACAAACTGAAACAGAACAGAAAGACCCATGCTGGCTGCAGCAATGTATCAGTTTCATAAACTGGGCTTCAGAGAACCCTCTGTGGGAAAAGAGCATGTTTACCCTTGCATGAATAGCTTTTACTACATGGTGAGATCATATGGAGGATACCATTAAAATACAGAAAATAAACACGTTAAACTTGTAGAAACAGAACTCAAACATAGCAATAATAACTGCAAACACACACTTATTTGAAGAATGTTACCTAATTTTCTTCTTCTCAATATACAGAGATCTAATTTAAGCTGCTCCCCTCCCCTTTCCCACTTTACTATATTTGCAAGAACCAGTGAACACAGAAATGTGCAGCCAGCCTGGGCCCTCAGGCCGGTGGATCAAGATGGCAGGCTGGCCTGAGCTCCCCTGGGGACAGCAGAGCCAGAAGGGTGATTGGACACAGTGACCTGTCTGCATGAGATGAGACAAAAACAGGAGGGCTGTAATGCTGATGAACTAACCTGTCACTCACAAGCTCAGGTCTGAAAAAAGAAAAAAAAAAAAAAAAAAGGAAAAAAAAAAGAATAATTAGATGATACATTTAATTACCTGTCCATTCAGATGGGCTCAGGATATATAAGGAATATGGCAGAAAAATCCAGCTAATAGTTTCCGTAAGAGCAAAACGCAATTGAAGAAATAATGGATATTGTGGTTTGGCATGCAAGGAAGGATGCTACGGACTATTGCTGGCAGGGATCGGGGTTTCATGCCAAACACTCCAGTTATGAATCAAAATCACAATGAGCAATGAGCTTCTAGATCTTGACACACAAGGCAAGGAGGTTGTTCTTCAGAGTATTTGGCTGTTTTATTGCTTGCTTGGGGGAGGAAAAATCCAGAGGGAAGGTTCACAAGAAATTCTGCACCCTGGACCCAGTACACCCAGGCACACAATGATCAGGATTGTAGCACTCTGCCCACCATTGCCATCACCAGTGGGAACTGGTGGTTAGAGACAGATGAAATCCAGATTTTTTTTTTAAAAAAGTCAAAAATGCATTTAATGACGAACAAGTACTTGGTGTTGAAAATGCCTTTAAATCAGTATGCTCCTGCTATTCCATTTGTGTCATATGCAGACTAATGTTTGAACTACAAAAAACTGCTAGTGTGTCTGATCTCCATTGAATCAGCTATACATGTACAGTGTGGATTTTTAATTAGGCAAGTTCAAATTCCAGTAGTAGTAAACAAGATTTTAGAGCTACATCTGCAGGATTAGTAAAAAAAACAATCATTCTCATGGCTGGAAAAAAATACAGTTCTGAAATGAAAAGGCCAGATTATAAACATTTATCTAAGTTTTGGGGTTTGGAGGTTTGAAAGTTAACAAAGACTTTTAAGAACTTTTTCTAATAGTGTCAGGAAATAAATGTCTCTTCTAAATATATGTAACTACCAAATATGCAAACCATAACTATTAACAATACAAAATAGGGACTAGCAATGTGGAAAGATTTTCTGCCATAGGGCTTGCCTTTTGATAGTTACTTTCTCTTAAAGTTCATACAGAAAGTCTATGTCTATTTTCAGCAATGTATGGTAATTATACTGATTGCCCTGAGATTCCCACATTTTAACTCTTTTTTTATACAACTAGCAAATACATCATTTTTTATCAGAAAAAAAAAAGTTTAAACTTTTTATTCTATCTGTCTTAACACATAGCTAATAACAACCAAACACTGGACAATTAATCAAAACAAAAACATACTTGAAAATTTTGTGGATTTATGACCATGTTTTGATGTGCACATTTACATATATGATATGTAAATATGCACACATGCTGATCTGAAAAAAATGTTTGCAACACCTAAGACAGTAAGTTTCAGAATAACAACATCTATAAATTCTGACACAGAAAATCCAGAGAAGTTACTCACCTAAAATACCTAAATTTATTTTTCTTTTAAGTACATGCTCTTGCTATTAGTTTTAGGAAATGAAATACACTAACACATGATATAAACATTTTTCCAGACATTCACTGAACTTTTTTTAATTCATGCAATATGGAATGTTATACACAGAAAAAAAAAGCCTTCTACCTTTTTCAGCCTCAAAACCACTTTCCGAGAGTTGGCAAGCCTTAAACATACAATAGCTAACTTATACTCTCTTACATGCAAAAACAAAAGTTACATTAAAGAGATATTACAAGCTTTTAGATTTATAAAGATTTCGGGGTCCATTTTCTGTCAAGCGTACTTGCTCAAAACCTTGCCATTGTATCTGCCTTAGAATCATTAAATATATTTCTGTAAGACTGAACAAGTAAAACAAAAAGGTAATTAACACAGTCTAAAATACATCTTTTTGCACAATGTAGTACTGGCAAACATGCCCCACTTTTTAGGTTTAAGCCAGCCTAATAGAAAGCTGTTAATGTTTGGAGGATTTTTAATAAAAAATGTATCTTCTATTTTTAAAATATTTAAAGCAATAAAAGTCTGTGGTAAACATGGTATTACATATTTGACATTTTCCGCCCAGAAATGCATTACTATGTACGATGGTATTAATAAACCATGTGCTTTGAGGGACTTCAGTGTTTTGCCATAATTTAGTTGAAAACAGTGTGTAGAATGCGTATTTTTCTACCATCATATCAACATATAGAAAACAAATACTATGTCATCAGCTCAGCAGCATGCGTTCACTATACTGGAAACATATGCAAAAACCACAAACTTTTGAGAGTTCAAAAAATACCCTTTACCAGAGACTGATTTACAAGTCAGTGGCTAATGAGAAAGTGTTGAGGACTTAAAATTTTGTTAGAAAAAGAAAAACAGGCACCCTCATCTGACTCCGACTGCTTTCACAGGAAAACAGCCCTCCCTGTTCATCAGAACAAAATAATTTCTTTCCCCACTTCAGGTTATTATCTGAAGCAAATGAAAAGACAATGATTCTTCTCTCTTCTGGCTAAAGCTCAAAACAGCATGGTTAAAACACACATATAAAAACTACAGACTTATCAGAAATCACAAAACAGAAAGAGAAGGACTCACTGACCCATTTGGAAGACAAAGACGACAAAACGGAAAAGCTCTAAAAATCAGCTTGTGAGGCCTTTGAGAGATATTCTTCTGGCATTTCATCACAGCAGCCCCAGACCAGTTCACTTCCCTGGATACAGGGAGGGAGAACTAAATAGAGCTGTTTATTAAAGCTGTTGTGCTGGATTGCATTAGGAAGCACGAGCAGACCACCTGGACCTTTCAGATTGTGGCAGTGTTTAATTTGCAGGCTGCCCCTCTGCAGCAGCAAAGACTACTACATTTACCAAGCTCAATCACACATTATCTGGATTAGGAGTATAAGAAGAAAAAATAAAAATAAAAAATAAAAGCCACAGCCTCTAGTACAGGAATACAGTCAATATAAAAATAATGAACAGCATTACAAATAGAAAGCTACTCCCCAGCAAACATAACACTTTCACTCCTTGATTCTTCTACTTCAGCATATTTAAACAAAATAAAACAGCAAATTAATAAATACATTAATTTGGTAAAGCTGAGACTGAATTATAAATGGGGTTTATTAGAAGAAAAGGATAGTAATTTAGGTTTTTCTAGTGATTCCCTGGCCAGATTATTGTGTTTCTTTTGCCTTTCTCACTTTCAGTACTACACTTGCTGGTAGCTGAAGATACAGATAGAAAGATGGTACTGTAAATATGAATTATGTGAATCATATGGTTAGACCCTTGTGAAAAAAAAAATAAATAAAAGGGGAGTTGAGAAATGGCTGACTCCATACCTGACCAATTACAGCTTGCATGGTCCCTGTGTCCTGCTGAGCTGAAGGATCGCAATCCATCATATGTAGTCTTTGAAAAGGAGAATGGGGGTTTCTGGCATGCATCTGTCAATCAACTTCTGCACTCACAACCATCACCAAAAGCAAGGGAAAAAAGTCAAGCTGCTCCACCAAATAGGATGAAATAGTCATGTGATCTTCAGCACACTCACACACATACATACTTCCATAGAACGTATGAATTTTCTGCAGATATGAAATGACATTGACAAATACCCAATATCAAGTAAATAAAGTGAGACAAACAGCTATTCACCAAAGAGAAAACACTTGCTGTAATCTTCAGCCTAAAGATTTAATATACCTAAAAGGTATTTTAAACTGAGTGTTTTCTTTAGTGCCTAAACTTTTCAGATAAGGTGATATGATTTTATATATGCAGACAGTGGTCAGAACTTTAACCCCTCGCGTCCTCTTGCAGCCTCTATTTTTATTCCTCCCCTTTATACTTCTACTCTATAGCTTTCTGAGTTCTTGATTTTTTTCTTTAAGTTTCTTTTGTGTCAAAGTGAAGTGGCTTGTGTTGCCTTCTTTGGATTTGCAGAGATTATGAGAACTCGATAGAAAAAAATTGCTAACAGGAAAAAAAGGAGCAGGAGTTGAGAAACCTGTGTCTGTACTCACAAGTCAAAACACCTCACTGCTTTACTCCACCAGAAGTCAAATGTTTTCTTTGCTGGAAATATATATTTAAGTATTAGTTTATGCGAGCTGTGATGAGCACTCAAAATATTAAATATTCAGACTATGTAAATCCTACTTACAGAATCCTTTCCATTTTGAAGGTTAGCAGAGTTTTGGTTCATTCACTGCTCCACTGAACTGACATAAAATGTTGTTACTTAGGAAGGCAAACATTACCATTTTTTTCGAATGGAAGCAGTTTGTTTCATGTATCTCCCCCTCTAAGATTTGCAAGAATTTCCAAGACTATTTTTTATTCTTGTCAAAATATATCAGCCACTTGTCTCCAAAAACTGAGTGTCCTGAACAACACACGGCAGCATTGATTGCTGATACGTTATTGGCCAGTGATTGCTGAAGGGTGACATTAATGTAACCTCGTAGCACTTTAACCCTTTGAAGATCAATAGTCCTCTGGCAATATAGTAGAATAACAGCCCATATACTTTTTGCTATATTACAGCTTCATATAAATATTAGTGCATCTTTCTGTCCTCCTCAAATTGGATTTTAGTTACTAGTGCAAACAACACACTTTACAAAGAATGTCAGAAGCAAAAATGCAGAAAAAAAAAAAGCAGTCTAGTCTCTAAGCTTAACCTAACACACCTTTTTCATTTCAATAAGTTTCTGGCAGTATTTTGACATTATTATTTCATTTTTAAAGGCATTGAAAATATTGATCTTAGCTGTTATAGTCAAAGAAATGTGAGAATATCAACAATATTCCAATTGTAGGCACTTGCCAGTCTAATATTTCCTACCATATAATTATAGGATTCAACATCCAGAAGTGTTTGGAATATGATGGAGTGCATGTATATGTGTATGCATATGTGTGCATATATATATATATATATGTATGTGCATACGCATGCAAGTACAGAACAGATGAAATGTATGTTGAGGGAGTGAGATAGGCAGGGAATATCCAGCTTACTTTGCATTCTTTGAGTTTTTATAATACAATTATTTTTTAAAATGTTAAGAAAAAACTTAAGAAAGGAAATCTTGATACGTATTTAAAAAATTAGAAATAAGAACAACTCACATGTAGATGCACGGGGACCCAGCAGTGTTCCTAGGACAGCAAAATATTTTAGCATAACAAATTTTTCAAATCAAGCATTTTTAGAAAGATATACAATATTAACAATGAAACATTGCCTCTGGGAGGAGGAAGGAGTACTTGAAATGTTGCTTCCAACATCTGCTATGCATTTCATTTATAAACATAATTAAAATGCACCATTTGGGCTGAAATCTTATCTGCTTCTTACTCATGAAAGAAAATACACTGAACTAATACCTTGGGCTGCCTTCTGGTCAGCTGAGAATTTGCTGCGGTCTCATCCTCCAGGACAATTCTATGGAAAAACCAGGCAGTATTGTGAAGGCCATAATCAACATCCATATCATCGCAAGCAATTCAAAATACAACTGGTAAGTGGGCAAGTGAGTAGAGGAGGTTGCCTCAGCTGTCTCCAGGAAAACAGACATGCTAAAGTCAAATACTGCACATGAATTTGAAAGGAAAGTTAAGGATGTCTATTTTATAGTTTTTCTTTAGGAGAAGCATTTCTGCAGTGAGTCTGCACAAACACCTTTCAAATGCCTTTAACTCATTTAAGTAACTAAACCTGGCAATTAGCACTGCAGGGTTTTTATTAGCAGGGACACTGACACAAACATTTGTTGCAGAACACAAATAAGCCCAGCATTGCATGCGCACAAGTCTGCTGTGCCCTTACACGCCAACAAACTAACCAGTGGCTTGCACACAACACCAGCAGAGCTGCAAGAGCTCCCTCCTCCCAAAGCAAGATATATGCTACGTCTCTTTTTACCATAATTAACCTACACTTCCAGGAAATGCCAATCTACTCTCTAAAATGTAAAACAACATCCCAGCAGCTAATGCATCTGCATAAATTACAGCACCACTGTTAATCCGAACAGCTGCAAGAGCCTCCTCTGCTACTGCGGGAGCTGCCCTTACCTCTGAGGAGCTGGAGACCTTTTCCGTCAGCCAAATCTACCTGATCCTGCCTGTAGGGGCTGCATAACTGGTTCCTGAGCAGTTTCATCTTTGCTTCTCATCCTTCAGGCCTTCCACTGGCCATCTCCTAAAAGGTGTTGGTCCCGTTTTGCCTTTTTACTTACTCTGAGGACTTATCTCCCTAATATCTCCCACTCCCCCCAGTCCCTCCCCTGAAAATACATGCTTCCTTTGCTGCTGGAAAGGTGATTGAGCTCTCCTGTCAGCAGTCAAAAAGGTGAGGGAGCAAGATAGTGCCTAATCTGCCATAGGGCAGACTCAGGTGGAGAGCAGGGTGCAAAGGGGAACTTGGCTTGCCAGGTTCGCTCTAGCATGAGCATCCTGAGGAAAATTATTGAAGGACAGAATGACAAATACTGCTTACCAACCAGCTGTGCTGTATCTCCAACAGAGACCTTCTGGTCTCCTTTGAAACTTTTTATCCATGGCTCTCCCTCAACATACCCGAGAGGAAAATAGTTATGGAGTCACAGCAACATATGGTAGCTATGTCTTCCTATATGCATGCCCCTTCAGCACCTGTCACAAAGGGCCAGGTTTGCATTGCTGTAGCTAAGGTCATTGAGAGATGATTTACACAGGGAGGAGGCTGATTTGTCCCCTAATCTGTGACAGTGGAAATTCAAAGTGGTACAAAGCCTGTGTTTTGAGTTGCACACTGGATTTCTGGCAGCCAGGGAAAGTGTTACACTGAACACTTTTAACTGCAGGAGACTTCCCTGTTAAATTGAAACCAAAAAAAAAAAAAAAAAAAAAAAAAAGTGGCACTTTTGAATAGAATAATGTGCTTGATTTTACCTCACAGATACACGGCTAAGAACTTGTGAAAAGAGTATTACTGTATAATATAATTTCTCTTCTGTCTTCCATGAGTATATATGTTTCCTGGGTGGCAAAAACTAGTATTTAGAATTATACAGCAATGCAAAACCCAATTACTTCATAGCTAAAATGTGTCAAAACACATGGTAATTTTTTAATGCTCATTATTTATGATTGTTTATGGTTCCTTTTTTCATGAACTAGAAGCCTTGTGATCAACAGAGCCCGGGGATTTACTAAAATACCTTTAGGCCCTTGTTCACATGCCATTGCAGAACTTGCAGCAGATTTAGTGAATTGAGCGAGATACTCCTGCTTCTTACAGCATTGGTACACTAGGGGGACTCTTTTTCCTCTTTTCTCGAGTGACAAATGCAGGGCACTGTCAGAGCAAGCTGTTGTACCTCACACTACAGGCCCTTTTCTCACTGCTTAAACACACAAGACCCAGTCTTGCACTCTTTGAAAATTAACAAATCTAATTCTAAACTGTTAAGGACTCTTCCTCTCTCTCTCTCTCTCTCTCTATCCATCTCTGCCAAACAGACACTATATGGCATTTTGCATCTTGATTTTCATGGATATGTTAGTGGGGTTTCTGTATGAGTAAACTTCTGCCGAATTTTGCTAATTCTGAAATAATTGTTTTGCATTAAGAGACAGTAATAGATTACAGTTTCTCCCTCTGCAAGCCCATTCTGGCCAATCATTTTTACGTTTCAAAGGGAATTTTGCTATTAAGAAAACCTCTGACACTTCTAATTTCTCCTCCTCCAGATTTCTTTAGTGTATAATTTCTGGGTTTCTCCCACTGCCCCAGAGCTCCATTTTTCAAAAACCAAGCTTCTGGGACATACTCACTCACTTCAAGAATGGCACTTCCTTCCCTTCCAATATCATGTAAAGGAAATTCAGGAAAAGATGTTTCTGTACCTAAATTGCTAGAACAAGGCATAATCTACATTATACTAATTTCTGTACAGCCAGTGGGACATCTTTCCCTCAGTGCTTATCCTTGACTGTCTAAAGAAAACATCTGCAAAAAACTTTCTTTTTCTTGTTATTTTAGAGAAAAGGGACTTGCTGTAATGCTTTGTATCTTTGGGAAGGTAGGAATAACTTCTCCCCCTTTCCTTCTATATCTAAGAAGCTGGTTTGATTGAACTTATTTTTGTGTTTCAGGAAGACCAAATTTTTAACAGATCTTTCAGTTTCCTGATTCAACTAGAATTTATATAAAATGAGAATCTAGGAAATGGGAATGGAATTCTTTCTCCATGGTAAACTACATAGTGAGAGACAACAGATTCCTCCTCTAATCCTATGTTAAGTGATGGGAGTTGATTACACCAATGATGATGGAATCTAATTAATCAGAGGACAAGCAAGTCTCACACCTCTATCAGGTGAAATAGAATTGTGGAGGAAAAACATGTTGAGAGGCAAGATGGATTAGCAAGAAAGGGTGATATTGAGTGGGTAAGTTTAAAAATATGCTTCCCAGGTGTATTCCTAACTACAGCATTCTAATAAAACCACATGTCATCGTGTCTCATCGTGTCTTCCACAGTATCTGGCACAATGGGCTTTCTAAGACCTCTCCTTATTGGATATACCATGGACAATAATGGAGATTTACACCATGTGAAGAATAGACCATATTTAGGTACACTAACGTAATTCAACTGAGGCAAAAAGAGGATTCTTACAGTGAATGGAATCAACTTTTTCCTAAACTTTTTCAAAATCTTTGGCAGGATTTAGAACATGTCAAGGACAGCAGAAACATCAAAAATAAGGCATATTTTTCTGTTCATTGAGTAATAGGAATTTATTAATGAGTCATATCAGTAACTATGTAACTCTTCAGAGCATTAATGCTCTTACCACACTGTCATGGTTATAGAGTAAAGGGGTGGAGTTTCTAGCACTGTTTAACTCCATACCACCCACATCACAGCAGGGACATGGTTTCAGCAGGAGGAAGCCAGGGCCAGAAATTGAAGGATCATCATCTTTCACCGAGCTCAAGGGAGGGGGTGTGCAGGTTTCAGGATCAGCCTGGCAGAGCTGGCCCCTCTCTGCCACCGGTGGTCCCTTTCCTGTTCCTCTAAGTGGTGGGTTTTCTGGTTTGATGCTGAAAGACAGCACCAGGAAGCCTGAGATCCCGCTCCAAGAAAAAGAAAAGGGAGAGAGCAGCAGTGGCACAGAGTGGAGCCCAGCTGAGTACACTCTTTTATCAATATTGTTGTGGTTATTGTGATTTCATATAATGTCTCCTAGTGTTTTCTCCACTGTCAGAATGGAATGGGGAAAGGGGGGCAGCTTCAGTGGGTTTAATTTTCCTGCTGGGTTTTAAACCAGCACACACACCGACAGGAAAAGCAGATAGTTTCACAGTGTGTGATGATGATTAACTTCTTTTTCACTGGTATATATGCTTTCATTTACTTGAGCTGTAATTGCTCATCTCGCATAGGTGCTACTTGCACTTCAACACAACATAATGAAGTGACAGCATCATCAGAGCCAAGAATGAGTGGAAGTGGATGTGACAGAAGGGGTGTGTAGTGCCAGCAAAAGCACACATTTCATACACACTACATATGCCTTAGATCCCCAGCTCCTAAGTAGGTGCCTCTCTCCCATAGAAAAAAATTTAAAAGCCCGAATAAAATGATGTACCCATATACCTGTGCTTCTCTTGCTCCAAGCACTGAATACTTCTTTGTATACTAATTTGAATATTTCATGTATCAAATAAAGGTACACTATATACAGAGATGTACTTCCTGGCATTACATTAGGACATGTCTCAGTGAGAAATGTTTGATCTTCTGATAGTCAGTTCACAAAATTTGGTAACAGACTTTATACCCTGCTGTATATTACAGAGGATCAGGAGAGAAAACGTGATAGGTTTGAGCTACTGAAAGAGCTGCCATGTACTAATTGTTCCTGAGTTTGTTTCATTTATCAGTGAACTGCGCTATTTGCTTATGCATATGGGAAAGTCAATAAGTGATGACACTTATTATAAACGCAGTTAATAGAAAAACCTACATTTAAGTTTTGCTAATAATTTTTCCTTTAAGATGTTTATGACTCTTTGCCAGACTTTTATGCTCAGACACCTGCTGAGGATCAGTATGTGGCCTACAGTTTGGCCATATGTTAATCAGAAGCTTACATGGTGAGGCAGGATAGGTTCATGGAGGGCGATCAGCTGATGGGTCGATGAATACTTTGACATCCTTTGACTTAGGAAGTGCCTCAATTGCAAAATGTTTGAGGATGAAGTTACGCAAGAAGACTGCTATTCATTGGAGACAGGCAAGCCAGGAGCTTCTGCTGACCCTGGCACAGTCCATGCCCTCATCGACAGGGCACCATCCCACAGGCGCATGCCCAGACAGGGAGAGCCAGCAGCTAGTAACCTGTTCCAGAAAGACCCTCTGATACGTAGAGGGAATGAGCCACGTCCAGGGACCAGCCAGGGAGACTAGAAAGAGATACAGCTGGAAACAGGCCTGCAGACAGTCCCAGGTCCATCCAGGAGTCGGGGCTGGAGACAATCTATTACCTAGGACTGAGTGGTCCATCCAGAAGAGCAGCTCTCTGCAGCTATATATAAGATTCTTCAAATGAACAGACGTGTTCTGGCAGCCTTGTGATTTCTGCACTCATAGCACCAGTTTTGCAAAGTCATTACCATGTGTATGCTAGAAGACTGTTTTCCATATTTTCATCCAATAATTAAAAAGAAAAATAAGTTTCTTTGTATCTGAATGATATAATTAGTAATTTCATCATACTGACAATCACAAGTGGTTTCAAGTGGGCATATGAGAAGCAAACTCTTCAGTCCTTCTTGGCATCTCTCCTCCAGGCATGTAGGGCCTCTAAAGAGCAGCAGTTGCCTTTTAGTGTCTGATGCCCACCTGTCCAGCCACCTCCTTATCCATGTCAGCAACAACCTTCCTTATCACTACATGGCTGCAGAATTCATTTCAAAGTTCATCAGCAAGCTTTATTCACACTCCTGGAGAGTAAAGTGTATCCCCACAGACAGCAGGGACATGAACTGGATTGCACTGGCCCAGCAGGGTTTGGTCTCTTGTAGTTTCTCAGTGCCTGGACTGCCTGGGCAACTTCTCCCATGAAACTTCCCAGTGGAAGCTCAGTTAATGCCAGCCATGGATATTTTCTCCTTTAAGAGGCAGGCACCAGTTCTGAAAGGGGCTGGAGTGACACTGCCAGCCCTGTGTTTAGAGCCCACCCACACACCTCGTCCATGGCTCAGCTGGCCGGCAGAGGCTGGATCTGGTTGTGACAGTGTGGAACTGGACTCCAGCAGGTTACTCATGGGTGGAAGCCCCCTTAACACATCTCTCAGGCTCCACCCTTCACACTTTGCTGTCATCAAGTGTAGGAAACAGGGAAGTTTGTGGTCAGGTCTTTTGAATTTAGATTGCATGAAACCATTGTTCAAGAATGTAGGTTTCCTTGTCCACATCATATTCTGGATTTCATGCCACCCATGAGGAAGAAAAGCTCTATCTCATGGCAGAGTTCTACAGCCCCCATCCTCCCCACCAGCTGAAGCTCTGACAGAGGAGACATCCCCTACATCAATAAACGCTCCTTGCATGAGGAACTGCAGGGTAGAAATAGGTACCACTATGTCAGGTGGAGTGACACAAGTTTCTGCTCCAGTCTGATGACATTGGAGGCAAATGCTCCTGGAGGCATGAGTAGATCACAGGGTGACAATGAGCCATGAATGGGATACAGGCAAAAGTATTCCTGTGTGTCAGGCAAGAAAGGCAACCATTGTGTAAAGCCCTGGTGAGAACTCACCTGTACCACTATCGACATTTCTCATTCCTCAACTTCTAAAAAGACAAATTCCATCTGGGATGAATGCAGACAAAGACTAAGCAGATGATTTATGGGCATGGAGCACCTACAGAAGAAAAATGATGACTGGAAGGAGCAATTCAAAGGCAGATAGGGTTGACACCACCTTCAAGAAAGGGATCAAGAATAAAGACCAAGAACAAAGACCAAAGGAGGAGAAGAACTATTCAAGTGCAAGGAAAAATATGGTAAAGAACACAAAAACATTCGGGACCTCTTTCTAAAAAGGCAACCTCACCATAAACAGTGCACTAACAAGTGTCCCTTGATGCATTGGTAAGGAATGGTGGTGAAACCACACATGCTCTGTACATCCCGGCAAAGTTCATGCAGAGGGAACAAAACCCCTCTCTTTCATCTCTGGCATCACCACAACCAAAATAATGTCTTTGGTATAAATGCCCTTCATCACACAGTCTGAAGGTACACACCAATTTTGGTACCAACATACAAAATTACAATAATAGTACCTCTCAATCTTTCAGTACTCCAACTACTAAATCTTAAAGAAAAAGGAGGCTTGACAAGGCTTTAGATAAGACCTGAACATCTTCCCACATATAGACGTAAGCAAATATCTCTCAGAAAAGTAAAAGTGAGTGTTGCCTAGAACCAAAATACAAAAACAATATTGAGTGCTAAGATAAAAAGCAATTCTTTAATGAAAATTTTAGGTGCACAAATATGGCTATGCACACACATGATACACGATTTTTACAATTCTTATAAGATTAATTAATTAGTATATCTAGCAGGTACATCCAATGGGAGATCAATTGCCCCAGTAACCTCTGGGTTACTGGGTTGCTCTGCCCCTTGGAGTTGGTCCAGGGGCTCTTTGCCCTGTATCTTCTTGTGTCTCTCAAATTCTGGTGAAAAACAAGACATCCTTATCAGAAATTGTCTTCTTGAGACTAAGACTAAACGAAATTTCAAGAATGTGTTAGAAAGGGTTAGCTTATTGTTCTAAAATGTGAGAGAGGGCAGGAAAAATACTAGAAAGTATACAACTATATATTAAAAATATATAAAGCAATAAATACATGAAAAAAGCTAAAAATCTTTAGGCATCATGAGAAATGAGCTCTAGAAGTTTTATGCCATTACTGAAGTGTGCTTTGTATCCCATGTAAACCCAGCCAATGGATGTGTTTGTTATCGATGAAATGGGAGCTTCAGACAAGACCTGCCTTAATCTCAGATTTTTGGCAGCAGCTTAAATTTAGGTGGCCCACACCTAAAATCACCCCAGCCTGCAAGTTCTAAGGATGACAGACTAGGTCTATTTTAAAATTAGTTATTTATTGAATAAACACGAGATAACAGACAAAGGGCCTAAAACAGAGTTACTTACTACACATTATAAAACAAAAGAACTACCACTAGTTACATAAAACTGTGCATGACATTAAGGTACCTATATGAAAGCTAGAAAATAAATAGTATGGATTAGGAGTCTCTGTAACTTACCACAGAATTGACAATAGTGTACACAGAGTCTTTTAACTCAACCCTCAAGAGAGTAACCATGAAGTAGGCATCCCAACTTTAGGGGAAAGCTCCACACTTTTCCAGGGGATGTGCAGAAGACTTCTGCTTTGTGAAAGTTTGGTGTAGTTTTTATAGTTTGTAAAGTGTCTTGTCAGTCAAAAATGCCATCTTATCTCTCCACATCTTCCACAGAAAGATGAACTGAAATCATTACTCCCACGATGCCAAAATAACTCACTATAAGACAAGTTGTCCTGATTGAGTTACTTCACCAATTAGCAAGCTCACGTGAAGCTCACTGGAGGGGCGAGATGCCCCGAGTTATTTCTCCAGCTAACAAGCAACAGATAAGCTCTTGGGGGGGGAGGGTGAGATGCCCTGCTACAGTGTTTAACAGAGGAGTTGCACATCTTGGTTTCAGTGAGACAAGTGGATGTGACTACAGTAGCAACAATGAGCCATTTTCACAGTTTGGAAGTCATGTTTGCCTGACTATGCTTTGGGCAGAGATCCAAATGTTCGAGGTCTAAAAATTACTGATCTTTTCATCACACCAGTGTCACCTCTGTTCACTTGTTTTCCAAAGTGTCTGTTTCTCTGGTGGTCTTATGGCACTGTACATCTCAGCCTATGGCTCTGGTCTGGTTACACTTTGGCTTTCCTCTGGGCTGCAGCAGCTGAAATCACCCCACTTATGCTGCAGGAAAAGGGTTTGTATCCAGACAGATCAAGTCTCTGGTCCTCCTCATTGTGGGACTTCATAGATAATAGCTCTGGCACAGAGGGAGACAGCTGATAGGGGTGGTCTCTGGGCTGCAGGGTTGGATTCTGCCATGGCCTGAGAGAGGAGTAACAGCACGAGGTTGGTCCTTGGAAGCCGAGCAGAGGAGGACATGTCATGAGTACCTGAAAGCTGTGTCCAGTATATGACCACCAAGGGCAGGGGCACACTCATGGACACAGGGACTGCCTCAGGGCCAGCACGTCAAAGGCCTTCCTCTGAAGGCCTAATATTGTGTTCAGTTTTAGGCCTCTCACTACAAGAAAGATATTGAAGCACTGGAGTGAGTCCAGAGAAAGTCAATAAAGCTGGTGAAGGGTTTGGAGCACATCTTATGTGGAGCAGCTGAGGGAGCTGGGGTTGCTTAGCCTGGAGAAAAAGAGGCTCAGAGGGACCTTATCC
Organism: Corvus kubaryi; assembly: GCF_017639235.1. Lineage (NCBI taxonomy): Eukaryota > Metazoa > Chordata > Aves > Passeriformes > Corvidae > Corvus > Corvus kubaryi. The sequence continues at coordinate 4,829,844 of NW_024581137.1, read as the reverse complement.
CTCTCTAAACTTTCCTGAAAGGAGGTTATAGACAGGTGAGGGTCAATCTCTTCTCCCAGGTAACAAGTGACAAGATGAGAGAAAATCACCTCAAGTTGCACCAGGGGAGATTTAGATTAGATATCAGGAAACTTTTTTTCACTGAAAGAGTTTTAAAATATTGGAACAGACTGCCCAAGAGAGTGGAGATGTCACCATCCCTGAAGTGTTCAAAAAAATATGTGGATATGACACGTGAGGACATGGTTTAATGGGGAACATGGTGGTGGTGCTGGGTCAGTGGCTAGACTTGATGATCTTAAAGGTCTTTTCCAACCTTAACTATTCTATGGTTCTATGATTCTATGAAGGATGCTGAACAGAGGTGTGGTGGGCAGGGCTGCAGTGAGTGGGGCTGCGCATGGGGACTCCTATGTCCCACTCACAGAGCTGGCCCAGGGTCAGCTTGAAGACATCCAAGAGAAAGTCCTTAAGGAGCCACTGTAATTGCTTGGTGGGGGCTGAGGGGGGCTGGATGAGGTTGCTGAAGGTTCTCTGCTGCAAGGCCAGCTCCTAGTGGGGCCATGCTCAAAGCCCATTGGATAGATGGAAATCCTGCTTCAGACTTCAGGGGACAGATGCCAGCTGCTCAGGAGATGGCAACAAGCCAAGTGGTAAAACCAAGGAAACGCCTTCTGGAGGAACACTTCAGGAGCACTGCAGAGCACTCTGTCTTCATCCCCTGTGAAGCCAGGGGCAGCAGCCATAAGAAATGAGATGCAGAGATGTTGGCAGGATACCAGTGCTTTGGAATACCCACTGACGCCCTGCCAGGCACAGGAATGATTTGTGCCCCTGAAGTTGTTTAGATTGGTGACATGGGGCCACTCCCAGAAGCCCCTGAGATGGCTCCAGGGGGCAGAATAGGGTTTGGGCATCTTGTGGAAGGCAGGGCCAGCCTATGAGAGGAGTAGACAGGTCTTTCTCACGTTCTCTGAGAATAGCTGATGGCCAGTGCTGGGGTCAGGGAGGAATCTTCCTCTGAGGCAGTTTTGCATTCCTCTGAAGCATTGAGCATGATCACTGCTGAGAGCTCCTCAGTTCCCCTTTTTGTACATGTTTGGTGTCTTTGGCAGTCTCTGCTGCTCGTGAAGATGATGAAGATGGCCTGTCATGCCCTGCATCTTGGGGGAGGAAGGCTTTTTTTACCACACAGTGGGCTGCAAGTGTCCCTGGGGTTTTTTTGCTTTCCTCTGCCACACTGAGGACAACTTCTTGCCAGGGCTCATTCAGGCCATTTTGGCCAGGTGCCGGCTGCTCTTGCTCCTTGAAGGTGTTCCTCATGACCCTCACCTGAGGAAAGGAAGTTTTCTAGACTCCCAGGGTGGGCCCCAAGGGTGGCCTGGGGGTTGCTTCTTGTCCTCCATAGCACTGGGCACAGCCCCTTGTCAGGGCTCCTCTGGGCCCCTGCGGCTCCGTTCTTGCCTGCTGCCCTCACACCTCCAAGGCGCCAGTCATGCCCTGGCTCTCTCTGGCTCTCTTGCCCACCGCAAGTTTGGAGTGGGGCTGAGCTCTGCTCTTCCCTTGGCTCCCATTTCCCATGGAGGTCTTGCATCAATCCAGAGCTGACATTTTTCAGTTCTCCTGCCTGCAACACAAGCACAGGACAGGCACAGGGCTACACAAGCACAGGACAGGCACAGGGCTACACAAACACAGGGCATGCATCCCTGGCCAGGAGGCACAGCAACAAAGCAAATCTTGGAAGGCAAAAATTATGCTTGTCATTGATATGTGTCATAATTTGTAAAATACCTTGTGGTACCACACATCTTTCTTTTTTGCGTGAGGTTGGTACAGATCCTCATTCTTCATGTTCTTACCCTTCAGGAAACAGAACCTGCTGGGCCTGTATTCCTGCTGCTGCATTCTGTAGCTCTGTCACTTGCCTTTTCCAGACTACAAAGGATGGGTTTTAAAGCTAAACTGAAGAACACATCAGCCTGCTCCTGGCTACACATGCACATTGGGGTAATGGTTGTGAGCATCAGTTCCAAAACAGATGGAGAAAAATAAAAATTAAAATAATATCCTGCTTCCAGTTATAACCTGTGTGTTTGTGACCTTGAAAGTGTCTTTGGAGCTGAAAAGCCCCTGATATTTCTGGAAAATAATGATCATTGTTACTTGACTCATGATGAGCACAGGAAATAGAACAGTTACGCCACGTTAAAGCCAGAGCGCTGCATGACAAGGTTCGACCCAGGTCTGAGGGCTCCACCCCGGAGAGCAGCTCTGCAGTGCATGTCCCAGGCCCACCCAGGAGACAGGGACAGAGATGGGCACACCTACAGCAGGGCTCAGGCAGGGACTGAAGGTCCCAGGCAGAGCTGGGACACCTCCCCTGGGCCCTTGGCAGGAGATGGCAGGAGTGGGGAGAGGCCAGTCCCAGCCACTGAGGCCTGTGAGCACCCCCAGGATCCTGGCAAGACTTGTAAATTGGAATAGTGTTTGTTAGGTATCAGTGAGTGGGGATGTCCCCAGACTCCCAGGACCCTCGTGTAGGTAAATGAGAGGTGTCCCTCTGTGATACCTGCTAGCTCCTTCACTACTATGAATTAATCCCGCCAGGCCCAATGGACCTGACATTAGGAAATATTTCTTTACCCAGAGTGGTCAAACCCTGGAAACAGGCTTCCTGAAGAGGTCCCCCCGTGTCTGTCAGTGCTGAAGAGGCTGCTGAAGAGGCATTTGGACAATGCCCTTAATACCATGCTTTAGCTTTTGATAGCCTTGAATGGAACAGGCAGTTGGACTATCATTGGACAATCATTTTAGATCTATTCCAGATGAAATATTCTAGTCTAGTCTAGTGTAAGAAGTCAACTGATACATCTGTCCCCTTACAATTTCACTGTCCACAAATGGAAAAATCACTGTTCCTGCAGTTGGAATGCTCAGAAGAGCAGGCAACCCAAGTGAAATAAGAGGTGGTTAATAAAAAACAGGAGCTAGAAAGAGGATGAAGAGTGAGAACAATGTGGCAGCAACTGCAGAGAAACTAGAGACAGGTGTCAATTCTGGGAAAAACAATGGGTGAAGACTTGGGAGAGAGTCGAAAAATAAAATTGTTTCTACTATAGAGATCTCTCATGGAGGCCTGACCCTGAACTGTTACAAACCTGAGGACTGGGAGGTGAGTGAATGACAGAGATCCTACAGAGAAGAGTCCTTAGGAGTCTTTGTCCAAAGGAAGCTATTCCCAGTTTCAAAATCCCAAAACTGTTATCTGAAATGACAACTATTTTTAATTGATTATGACATGCTCAAAGCACATTAAATAGGATTTAATAGGATGCGAATCATCAGGACAGCTGCTTTGGTGACACAAAATGCGCAGAAACCATTTTGATCCTATTTCACAGAATGTGTTCTATGTCACTCACATGGCATGATCACAGCTACCCAGACTGCTTTCTTGGGATATCTTTGGGGTTTAATTACCCTGTCAATTAGAGTTAGAGGTATTAATGCGGCAGTGAAACAATAAAGATTGCTCATGGGTTCTATTCTCTGCTTGTTTGTATTCATCAGTCTTGAAAGAGGAGGACTTTTCACATTGTCTTGACATGGATGCTAATAAGCCTATAATGAGAGATTCACTGCATCAAATAAAATAGGTGGCAGCAGCCACAAAGAGAACAAGTCAAGATAATGGTAAAATGCAGTCCAGTAATGAAGACGTGGAGAGTGTAGTCTCCTGGATAGGGCAGAACACTACTCTGTTATTATTCAAGGATGACGATTTAACCAATGAATGGGTAAAAACCTTTAAGAAGAGGGAAATTATGACAAAATCCAGCCACTTCTGAAAAAAATGGACCAGGATGAAAGTGCATTGTATCAACATAGGCTCTATGAAGCTATAGAAAGCATTTAAAACTGAATATAGAGTAAAATGAAGTAATTTTCAACAAAATCCTGAACTAGGGTGAATCAGAAAATCATTCTTAAATTATATAAAGCTATGTTGACTTACATCTCCTGAGACCACAAAGAAACAGACTAAGTCCCATGCTCATGGGACACATACATGCGCAAAGCATTTTGGATCACCATTTGTAGTTTCAAATTATCTGGATTAAGTTGGACAGAGTGTAAAAATGAGAACTATTATTAATATTGTATGCCACAGGCTATATCAATGTATCAAATGTAAATGGTTTTGTGCAGGCCAGTACTTGCTTAGTGCTTTCAGCATCTTTAGTGGAGCAAATGCCCACGGTGTCCCTGGGTGCTTAAACTACATTAGTTTTCAAGGTAAAGTAAAACACACATAAAGTCCATACACTTCTAGATTATTTATTTGTGTGACTTGTATAAGTCATATCATGCTGTGATTTTAATGAGTTCTATCTTCACATGTTCCTACTCCTGGAAGACCTTTATGGCTTTGCTCTGTAACTTATTCCCTCAAGCTGCTTTATACACAAAATAGAACTATTTCTGAAAAATGGGGTTCTAGGAGCACAAGAGATGTATTTGCGTGTAAACAAAAAAGTATAATCAGTTGATGCTGCTAGCCACAGCAATAGTAAAATTGGGAGACTCCAAAAATTCAGACTAGTTGTCTTTTTTATTTTTTTGCTTCCAGTTTATAGACTATGATTTTTAAGACACACTACTCTTATTTTCAATAAGTTTTTTTGTGCCAATTTTAATGCACAATGCTTCAGTACTTGACATGAAAATACTAAAAGAAGAATTATAAGAATTCACATCATGGAATTACCATTACATAAAATCATTAGGGTTTATAAGAATATAAAATACTTGTGATATATGAATATCATGCATTTATTCCCTTTCCAAACATTCAGGATCTAAACTACCTCTCAGCAGTCTTACAGGAATTGCAATTTTTCCAATGGCCCTTAATATCAATAAAACTTCCATGACAGATCAAGGGCAGCAGATCACTTTAAGAGTGTAGATTCCCTCAGCTAGCATTAACAGCCCTCTGTGTTTATTTCAGGAAGATTTTACTGATTGTTAGAAATGCTTCTCTGGGCCATGGTAAAAGCATTATAAGCCTTCAAAGGGAAGATCATTTGGGATAATTTCAGACACTGACTGAATACATATTAAGCTAGTATTTATTCCATATGCAACAACTTGAGTCTAAGACCAGATTTTACACCCTTGCAGTTAAAAATGTACAAAATTATTTACTTAAATTCCTTGTAGGTTGTGTCTGGGATGTCCTTTCCCCATTCCCCTTCCACTCCTCACATTGAAAATATCTAGTGTAAGAGTTTCTCTAGGTTCTGGTAGAGAAATCTTTGTAGAGCTGAAAAGAGATGCCACAAGCTCCACCCTCTAGGAATCTCTGTAGATGGGATAAAGTGCTCTGCTCTCAGGTTTCACAGAGCCATCTCCTGTGCCACACTTTTTAATAGAGAGGCTGCCATCTCACTCATTTGCAGGGCTGTTCCCTCAGCAGTACCACATGCTAAGCACTCACAGCCTTGCCCTTGATCAGTACCTGCCCTCCCTCAGTTCCTTCTTGTCCAGCTCATATGGCCCAAGCATTATGAAGCTTGGTTGAGTAAAAGAAAGGAGGGATTTACCTTGGTACCTTTCCAGTTCCTGCAGTGGATCACAGCAAATGACAGGCAGTTTGTTTAGAATAAGATTTGGAAAATTCAAGTCCTGTCATTAAAAGCATTGTACACTGTTCTTTTATTGATCTCCTGGGATATTATTATCCTTTGTTCACGCATTGTAGAAGAAGTGATAAGCAGCTGAAAGGAATCTAGAAATTCAGAAACTACTAGGATTCATCACTACCAGCCTCTGATTCATCAGCATGCTAGCCTTTGGACTGCTGCATTTTTTTTGCATCTAGCCAAATGAAATTATAAGTGATCAGTATCATTAGTCTGTTTCACAATAATGAATAAGAAAACATACAGCCACCAGATGTTCTGATGGGCAACAGGTTGATGGGAGCTGGGAGACTGTGATGGGGGACCTTTGCTTCCAGCCAATCTCACCTTGTCAGAGGATAAGATCTTTCCCCTTTGACATAGCACTTCATGAAGGAGCTGCATGACAGGGTGACATTTATACTATCAATCCTGTTTGTTTAAGGGTATAGCTATTTTTATCCAGCAGAGTCATTCTTTCAACTACTTTTCCAAGGTATTCCATTTTGTGAAGGAAATTGTGTCTCCTTACCTTTTTTCATGTAAGATAGATGACCTCTCTACTCCTTAAAGCTCCTCCTTTCTGGGATGCACAATTCTTTGCTATCACACATTCTGCTCCAAGTTGGGATCTTTGTTTACCATAATGGAAAAGACGTAGTAGTAGGAAGAAAATGAAGTCATGGTTCTCTCCTTTTATTTTGCTAAAATGGAAAACTCCTTCTATTAGCATCATCCTTGCTCTTGAGAGAGGAAAGAGAAAGCATGGGCCACAACTCTGATGGGCAGCACAGAAAGGGGCCTGGATGATATGTAAGTGTAGAGCATGTCCATATTTTGAACCTAGATACTTCCCTGGCACTGGAATATCACTCTTGTGTAATTGCCTATCTATTCCCAAAGCCTCACCCATCCACCTGCATGTGCCTTTATTTCCGTTTTGCCCCAATCCAATAAGCACCTATTATCAAGACATCAAAGAAAACGATAGCAACTGAATAATGCTAGCATTCGATGCTACAGAACTAAAATTAAATATCTGAAGCAGGATAAAGTTACAAGATAAATGTCTTCAAAGTCAGAAAAAAAGAATGTTGTGGCTTTAACCTGTTTACATGAAAGTATTTTCTCTGGTGGGATAATCAAAGTTTCAAAGATCTTGTCCTATATAATATCAAATCCTATTACTATTCAGCAGGGGAAAAGCTACTCCCTTAAAATCAAGGTACTCTTCAAGAGCTTCCAGCATGAAAATGCTTGTATTGTGTGCACAAGCATACACAGAAAGCATCTCAAAGGGAAATGTTAGCCTCAAATTAATTTCTATCAGATTTGATTGAAAAACTCACACATATCTGTCCATTGGAGGTTTGCGAGCTGACTCTGCGTGACTGGGATTTGGTAATCAAATAGAGACTCCTACAATATGTGTATCAGTTTTGCTGTAGTCAAGAAATATAGCTGTAAAATGTGCATCATATCAGCAAAATTAGACCAAGCTGATTTTTTGTATGCAGCTTCATTTGTTCAGTAACTAAAAAAGTGCCCATAATTAGAAAAAAAAGCAAAATAAAAATAACTTTTAAATGTTTTGCTAATAATATCATACCATGTCTGAACCAATTTGTATACTTGAACAGATTTTTCCTACAAAGTCAAGATCTCTTGTGCACTTGTTGCTGGCCACTATTGCAGCTACCCTAAAAATAGGCAAGACTGCAAACCTTTCTCATGTGGCAAGATCTGAAAAACTGTGCATTAATCCTTCATTCAATTTCTCAGAGAACTGCTCAACTTTCTTTTATTTTCTCTCAAATTCTTACTTCTAGAACTTCAACATCTAAAAAAATGAAATTGTAAAAAAAGTAAAATAAATCCCTTGAGAAAATGTTCCATTTTTCAACCACATCTAATAAAAATGAGGTACCCAAATGTAAAGGCAGCAGCTACAGATATGTAAGTGCACTGCCACATAGCTGACATTACCCTGGATTCAGCCAGACCCCTAGTTGTGCTGGAAGCCTCATGCAGAACTGCAGAAGCATAGCACTTTTGACACAATAAACCCATACAGAATCTACAGGAATCTTGAATTTTAAGATCATGTATATCAGCACTGCACACCATTTTGAACTTTGACCTCATTATATCACTGACTTCATTATCAGACTGAAATTCTGAGACAGAACTTCAGATCCAGATTGATCACTATTTAACTAAACAGTGGAAAAAGAAGACATTAATCCAAATTAAACTGAGGCAGCTGTGAGAATATCCTATTTGTTGGATCTACTGAAATTTTATTTAGTTTATAACGTATTTCATTTAAAGTGTCTTTAAAGGCTATTTAAATGAAAGTTTCAGAAGCAACATAAGAGGGAAATAGGAAACTGAGGGGAGGAAGAAGAAAAAATGAAATATAAACTTTGGCAGAATGGCATGTAAAAAGCAGGAAAGCAAAGAAATAGGAGATGGGCAGCTGAACAATTAAAGGAATGGAAGTTGAACAGGAAGAAAAGGGACAACAGTCATCACTGGCAATAGAAGACGAAAGCTTGGAGACTGAGAGAGAATGTCCAGTTTTCAGAGCTAACAGATGATCATCTCAAGAAAACTCCTTGGTTTCTTTCAGAACTTCTGTGTTGAGAGTAATGAGTCTGCTAGATCTTATGTCTGTGTGCGCCCAGTTTGGACAAGAGGACCAGCAAGGAACACAAAGGCCTTACTCTTGAAAACTGAATGGTAGATACTCAGGATAGGAATGGAGCTAATTTCCCTTATATTATTTCCTCAAAATAATACTCCAAGCTTTTTGGGACACTCTGGAGACCCTGACTAGTATAACAATAACATCACCTCCCTACTATCTCTGCCTGCATAATGTAGATCTCCCTTAAAATGTCATGTTCAAAACTAGCAGAATTAACTGCTCCTTTACCCGATTTTTATATATATTTTTTCCAGTCTAAAAAAAGATATGAATGAGGGGAAGAATACCATCATAAGTTCATTTGCAAGCTGAATGAAAACAGAGAAAAAATTGGAAGAACTGTGGCACCAGCACTGCAGTCAAGCATTCAAGTCTCTAACTGCCTGGGACTTACTGAAAACTTTCGGTTTCATCCCTTATTGCCTCAGTTCATGTGTATTCTTTGAGGCATTTTGATTTCTGTAACATTTTCCATTGGACCTTCCTCTTTTATCTTCTTTATCTACCAACCAGATAACACTGTATTTTTAACAGGCATCTCCATTAGGGTATCGACTAAGTGGCTCCCAAGTCCTCTGTTACAAGTCACTGAGACAAGGAGATAGGTAAAGTAGTTATTGATGTTTTCTACTGCCTTGGTATCTGACACTATTTCCAACTATTTTCGGAGGACGAGGAAAAGAGGGAGTATAAAAATAACAGAATAGGGTCACTTCAGAATCTATGTGCAGGCAACTGCAGCTATTTTCCAGTCCCCCCAAAAATACTGTGGTGAACAAATAGTTTTCTGGCTATCAGAACTTCACAACTCATCACATTCTTTACGAGGGATTGAAGCTGCAACACCTGTGCTTTTGGGGTGATTGATTTTTGAAGAATTACGCTGGATACAACTGACTAGCAATAAACATTAATGCTTTCATGGAGTAAGGCAGTCTCAAGGATCAGATTCCAGAGGTATGAGTTAAAACAGAAGGTATGAGTTAGGCCTGTCAAAACTAAGAAGGGAAGACCAAAACTATGCATAATGGGGACAACTTGAACAGAGAGTGGTGGTAATCTTGTTGCTTACAAAATGAGTTGAAGAAAAGCAAGTGGTATGATCCAATAACATAGTACAAAACTAAGTTCTACTTTAAAAAAGACCATGTAATTAAATTATGGAAGTTGCTATCACAGAATTTTATGAAAGCCAAAGGTAAAAGTTAATACATATGCAACACCGTGGTCCTGGTTGCAAAGCCTAACCAAGTTCTTCATTGTACGAAGTCAAGAGCATCACTTTACGTTTACCTTATTTCATTTTAGTTTGCTAAACACCCAGGAGCAACCACTTCTGAAAACACTTGTGATGTGAACTAATACAGCATTGTTGGGGTTTTAGGAGCTCTCCTGGGTTTTTTTTCTGTTAAAGGAATTTTTCCCATATGGGTTGCTAGGGGGACAAATTGCTGGGTACTTAAGAAAAACAAAGACCTAGCCACTGGAGGTGAGGTGCATCTGGCTACTCTTTTGTTTCACCTGGGTGTGCGGTCAGTCGATCCCTGGCGTTTTGGATGGAGAGGGAGGCTGTTTTGTCAGCTGCTTTTCCTTCTGCCAGAGAAACCCCGGGATCCCAAGCCCGCCTTCCCTACCCTGCTGGGAGCTGGGCCGTGGCTGCCCTGCCCCTGCCGTTGCTTCGAGCCTTTGCTAGGTTGTAGTTGTGCTCGCCCTGCCTGCCCAGACCTCTGGGGGGTTCCCAATTTGGATACCTCTCGTCTGCCACCCAGGATTTGTGCTCGTCCCTGCCGTTCCAGCCTGCCGTTCCGGCTTGCTGTTCCTAAGGGTCCAGCCGGACACCAGGATCGGCTGCCCAGCGGTTTGTGAAGCCTATGTCCCATCCCTCCCTGGGATCCCAGGCCACCATTGCTGCGCCCCCTGCAGCTGCGGGGGAACCATCGCACCTGCCCTGCTCACCGGGAGCCGCCAGCGCCCCTGCCGGCTGCAACTGGAACTGCACCCGAGGGGAAAGGGCCTGACAGCCGAGAAGGCTGGCACTGGGTTTGTGATTGTTTGCTGTTACTGCCACAGTTATTGTTGTTTGTTTGCCTTGTTATACACATATAGCTATATAATAGTAAAGAACTGTTATTCCTATTTCCCATATCTTTGCCTAAAAGCCCCTTAATTTCAAAATTATAGTAACTCAGAGGGAAGGGGGGATGCATCTGCCATTCCAAGGGAGGCTCCTGCCTTCCTTAGCAGACACATGTCTTTCGAACCAAGACAAGCATTTATTATATTCTTCAGGAAGGCAGAATGGCCTACAGACAAATGTAATTGTGAAGTCTTGCAGTCATTGGTTTCCCTTCAAAATTTCAGTTCCCTGATACTTTATTGCATGGAAAAACTAAAATTTCATTTAAAAATTAAACTTCAAATACTGGTATGTGAAGAGAAAGCTAGAAAGTATGACCTTACTTTTCCGTATGGACTGAAAAAAATGAGAGAAAGCAATCATATAGACATATCATTTCTTTAATTTAAGCCAGTCTTATAGTCCTGGCTCATGATTTTGAACACTGCTAGGAGCTGTAGTTTTGTTTATGCTTCAGACTTACCAGTACAATAAATACATTGCTAAGCAGAACATCATCAGAAAAAAATATAAAACATATTTCTAGAAACTAGTTATATAAAATATTTCACCTTTTCTTTCAGATCTTCAAGTAAGTGCAGTTGAATTCACAGAATGCTTGCAAGTTCTATGGACGTCTGGTCTAGGATCTCTTCACTAAGAGCCTTGTGTATAACCATCCTCATGTTACTGTGTACCTTGAAGACCAACAATCTTATAGAAAGCCAAGAAGAACACAGATATTCAGGGTTAGAACAGAAGCACAGAACTGTTCATTTAGAACTTGTAATGGTCTGGTGGACTCACACATAGGCCGAGGGGCAGGGAGAGGAATCTCTTTCCTTAACAGGTTCTGTAACCTGCTAATATTAGCCCTCTGAAAGATGGGCTACTAATGACAGATTTTCAAGCACTTCAGCTTCTCCTGGAGCAGAAATGAACAGCTCTGGCTCAGAAAAATTGTTGACTGGGGTACGCTGCATGGTTTTTTGTTTGCATTATTTAATGCTTTGGAAGACAAAGAAGACAGCATTGGCATCACATAAGCAACAACAAGCTGTGGCCCACATTCAAACAATTTTAAGGGTAACTAAAAAAAAATATCCCAACCTTTGATATTGTAGTAAATAAAGGAGAATACATGGATGATCTTGTCTAAATTTACTGTTCCAGTACTGTTGTCACAGAAGGGTTAAAAGAAATTGCATCTATGCATCTATGCAGTCCAAGACACCTGGACTGAAAAGCGGTATTTGTGATCACAGTCAGTGTTGAACCAGTTAAAAGCTTTGAATCTAATCATGTCAGTTGTTTGGAGAAGATTTTGCTAGTACAAAAGCACAGCAGAACAAAGACAGTAAAATATGTCTTTTGAATTTATATTGCTTTCATCTGCAGTATTTAAGCATTAGCAAAAAGTCAGCTAAAGTAACAATACAAAACCCAAAAGCATTAATGAAATTAAAATCTTAAAGTGAAAACACTAGAACTTTTGTTTTCTAATTCTTATTAGCATTAGTGAAATATATTCATTTTCAATTGCAAGATTTTAACTTTGCTGAGTGTAAAATCTATTTTAATGCATTTATTTGCTGTACATTTTTTTATTTTTAAGTGAATTTTTTTTGCAATCTATAAGACAAGCTTCTATGTTTGCAAGATAAAGTAATTATTTTTATCAAGAAAAAGGTAAATGGCAGAAGGAAAATTTAAATATCCACTTTTTCCAGGCAGAACAACTATCTCATATAATTGCTTCTTATCTCTGTAACAGTTTAACAGGAACTTTCAGATTTAGTTTAGTTTTTTACACATTCTAGAATCATTCTGGAATCTAGAAGTCACAGAAAACACCATTATCAGCACTGCTCCAGTTCTGCAATTAATATTGAGGGTTCCAAGGTGAAAAAAGGATTATAAAATGGATGCCTGAAGTCAAATTGACAAAGGTTCAATATTTTCTATTGCCACTTCAGAGAATTAATCATGATCTTTTCCATCCTTTGAAAAATAACCATGTTTTAATTCTAAAAATGTCTTAGTTTCAGTGGCTACCAAGGTTGCTTCCATAACATACTAATAGTGAATTTGATTTAATCACTTCTCATTTTCAAAATCAGAAATTTGGCTTTACTCTTTTTTTTCACTCTAATGTGGTCTCCTTGTTCCTGTGTTTCATGAAGCTTGCTGAGAAATTCTTGCAAGGAAAGAACATGGATCTCCTGCTCCTCTGAAAAGAAGAGAAAGCATTTCTCTGGTTTATGGGAACACTGTTTCCCCACAGTCCTTCTGCTTCCTGAGCAATGTGGTATGGGCTTATGCTTCAGCAAAGCATACTTTATTCCACATATGATGCCATCATCTCACCTGCTGACAAAAGCCAACAGAGCTGGCTTGATGTAGAGCACAACAGATGGAGCACAGACTGCTGCCTACATCTGCCAGGACTGTGGTCTCCTTTTGTTGTGACTGAACAATAAAACAGAGTCCTCAGTTTAGGAATCTATCTATAAATTGCTGAGATCTGTGGGTAAAGAGTTCTGTAGAAGTGCCTCTAGACTCTCTGCTACTCAGTATTGCTGCAGAGCTGTTCCTTCTGTCCAATCTAAAATATCAAAAGACCAAAGTGATGAGGCACCAGAAAAAATTTTATTATAAATTAACTAATGAGGCATGCATTTCAAAAGTGTGTTTCTTTAAACCATATTACTACTTCTATGCATGAAAGCTTAAATTGCATTTTGTAATGGTGGAGAAAGAATGCAATTTTAAAATTTAATTCTCAAGATCTACCTAATCCCATTGCATTTGGAATTTTTGAGTGGAAGAACAGTAGAAGGGAGTCACACAAATGAAGAAAATTAATTACAATTTAACTGTTTTCAGAGTTTATTTTACTTAGGTTAAAAACCTAACGAGGTAAAACATTAGTCAGAGTGAAACTAGATAGGAATTTTTTCTATTGACTTCAATGGACTTTAAATCAGACCCAAAGAAAAGACCCATCGTGCCAGTCCTACTTGACTAACAAGTAGAAAAAATAATACTACAGCATGATACAGAAATAGGGTAGAAGTTCTGGTCCTTGATCAACAAAAGCACAAACCCTCCCAGACTTTTGCATCTGACTTTCTCTGTGCTCCAGGATAGACATCTGGTGCATTTCACTCTGGAGCCTAGTCCTTCCCGCACTTACCAGACCTTAGTTAGAAGTGGGTGGAGGGAAGGGGTCCAAAGTGTCAGAAGTTCAGGTGAGAAAGAGGCAGACTGAGTGCCCCAGACAGCCAGTAGATGGAGGAGCTTTCTGCCTTCAGCTCTGAGCAAGGCAAAGACAAACATACCTGGAAGCTCTACTAACCTGTGGATTTGTCTATATATTCTTGGGATGTTTAAACCACAACATAAATACTGAAGAAGATTTGGTTATAGCACAAAGATTTTCTTGGGCTAGAAAGCCTCCCCATCCCCTCTCCTCAACCTCCTTTGCATACACAATTTTCTTCTGGCGACAAAAGGATGTATCAGTATAGAGCTTTTTAGAATAGCTACTCTATTTCAGAAAATAGCTAAATTTAGAAAAACCATAAGGATGTCTCCATGTGAATCCTGACTCTGTGAGGTGGCAATGTTCCTTAACTGCTCAGCATGTCAAAAGGAGGCTCTTCATATGCGTCTGCATTGCTCAGTCTCTGGTTAATGTACAACCAAGACCCAGAAACTGCCTATAATTTCTGAGAAGCTGAAAGAACAGAAGCTTCCCGTGGTCCTGTATTAATGCTTCAGAGGAAAAAGCTGCAGGTGGATGTTCACTCATTGCAGATTCTCATTCTTCAGCATGTGCCTGTATCAGTTATCCTAAATACCTCTGTTATCTGGAGATTTCCTGCTATTAAACTTGACCTTGGAAGGTACTTTGTACATTGTTTTGCTTTAAAGAAAGGTCTTAGAAGAAAACAGATGCTAATCTCAGTAAGCTTGTATCTTAGGTATTCATTCACTAGCAGACATGATTTTGTGCTTTTAATAAAACTTTCAAAAGATCATACTGGGGTTTATTATGCATTGTTGTGATCAGTTTGATACTAGAAATAGCAGCAAGAAGGATGCAACAGAAAAACAGGAAAAAAAGCAATCTTTAAGTTATCTGTTAATCATCATGACTATAGCTATAATGGAACCAGTGCTCACCTGACTAACATAACCATGTGTATTCAGCAGATGCAGTACAAGTGGAAAAGTGTGTAACAGATAATTACAAGCCAGGGGTTGCTGGGGTAGTGCTGCACAGTGCCCTGGGAGCCTTAAACCTTCCTAATGCTAAGAGACTTCCACCGCATTACCCAACCCATGTTTATTACAAGATCAGAAACCTAATTTTTGAGCCATTAACCATGATGTGCGTAATATGTGTTGTCATTATTGCAGAGAAGTGAATCTGGCATGTGACATGCAAAGCATTATAAGAAGGATACTGAAATAAACATTGTTTTGTAAATTTCAGGAGGATAAGGTTCACTAAGACATCTGTTGACATCACATGAAATGTTTTGTCATCCCTTTACCTGCCTGGAAGAACCTATTCCACTAGAGATTTAATTATATATTTAGGAAACAAGATCTGTCATTATCAGTTTTCTTCTGTTCAATCCAATGAAGTGTTCAACACACCATGAACAAGAATCATACTGTACATTTAGATAACGAAGTTATTCTGCCCCTGACATTAACACTAGAGATACTTTCTTCCTCCCAGATTACTTATTCAAGCTCTAAAAAATTAAGTAACTTTAAGGACCTGTAGAATGAAAAATTAATCCACTGAACATTGTATTCTCTTTTGTTCTGATGCAACATTGGTTGAAATTGATGGGAATGTTTCTAGTACTTTTAACAGTATTGGATAATGTTCTTAAACATAGGAAAAAGTGCCAAAATCTTAAATAAGAGCAATTTTGAAACAAGAACTTGAAGTAGACAGGGTTAGTCCTTAGTCTGAACAGCCTGAACTTGTACAGGAGTTTATAGATAGAAAGTTGGAATGTCAAATTCTTCCCTGCAGTGCCAGCAACTTCCCCCATCAACTCAGATCTCACAAAAAAGAATGTATCCTTATATCAATTATGCATATATTTTAAAGCAAGATTGTTCAGTTTGGAGAAGTTCCCAAATTCATAAAATAAATTTTAAAAAATTAAACAGGAGAAAAATAGTAGTTATGCTAGGAAAGGACACATAGGATCAAGTCCAGTCTCATGATATACTACTATATCATGTATTCCTACTTATTTATTCATCTTTATTGTACTACAACCAGTTTTCTGGATTTAGCTTAATCACTAATTATAAATGGGTCCAGTGAAGTTAAGAACATGACTCTTATTTAAAAGTACTTATGAATGAGATGGGGAGAGGGCTTCTTTCTACTTTTACATGAGTTGTAAGTTTGTGATACAGGCTCAACTAAAATTGTGCACCCAAACTCATGTGGGACAAGGCAGAGTTCACAGAGAACTTTTGATAATGTGGAAGCAGGATGAGAGAGAACACTGAAATTTTACAAGCATACTGGAATTGAGCCCAATAATCAGGCAAGAGTTGTCCAAGTTTCTCCAAATAAGATGGGTGACAGACATAGAAAAGGAAGCAATCATGATTTGCCATTTATTATTAAATCTTGCTTTCAGCTTGGTAATCAAGGGAAAAAGATAGCAGCAGGTATTTTATTGCAGGGTTTTTCAACAGCATCAGCAGTTTCAAACACAGTGCTCATCATCCTGTTCTGGCCAGAGCTCAAGAAACAATAAAGTATCTAAGGCTCTATTTTGATGTACGGTCTACATCTAGTTAGAAGGTATACATTCAAACCCGTTGACTCTTATTAGATCTGGACTCCAAAAAAAGTAGCATTGAGCTAATTCCAACAGATACCCAACAGTCAATGTCCTGATGGAGACAAACGAGAGTTTTGGACTCCTGAGAATTTAAGCTGTTTTGTAATACAAAATAATGATCTGGCAGAGAAAAGTCTTCTGGAGAATTACTAGCTGGCATAAGGGTTTTTAGATATAAATCACTTTTTATGTTATTTGCATATTTTCTATTCTAAAAATGAAGAAAATAAGAAAATGGAAAAGTTAAATTATTTGACATCACATGGAGTTTAATAAAAATAAATTTTAAAGTTTCCAGCAATCACCAGGCTTCTGAAGTGGTCAAGAAAGATCGATAAATGTCCCTATCATATCAATCTCATTTATCAGATACCTGAACTGAAATTTCAAGAAGCCAAGTGGCATATACAAGATATAAAACATATGGCATAGCAAGAACAGAATATGTGCTTCCCGATCTTTAACCAGAGCGTGGATATTCCTGCTTTGCCAACAGCTAATTCTTTTCACTCCCAGTTTTATATATATATATATATACACACACACATACATCCCAAGAACCTGATACATCACAAAAAAAATGTACTGAAGACAAGTAATGCCCTATCACAGCTAATAACCTTTGAAAGTTTTAATGTGAACAATAGCATGTGTCTGTTCTGCAGATTTTTCATTAAAGTACATAGACCAATCTTGAAGAAAAAAAATATATTTGAGGAAGTAATAACCCAGAGGTTAAAAAAAATATTGATTAGGAAAAAATGTTTTCTTCATAAAGATAGTATTTCTGTTTTAGCAAAAAGAGTTTATTCTCCAGAAAAAAAAGAAAACATGTAAGTATGTTCTTACAGCACACATTTCATTTGTTGTGAGCTTTGTTGAATAATGAGCATTCATCTTACAACCTTCTCTCACCTTACCTATCACACTAAAAGATTTTAAATTCTTCTGTAAAGTCTGTGCCATTTCATTTATTAAGTGGAAAAAAAATTAAATATCAACTTTTTAATACTTTTTTTCTTTTTTTTCTTTTTTTTTTTTTTTTTTGCAATGTAACTACCTGCCCTTTGGTGTCTAATACCTTCTTAGAAGATATGACCTGGTAAATTTAGTATGGATTACCACAGACTTATTCACTTCTAATGAGACATAGTTTCTCCTGATCTTTTTCATCTACCTTCAGAAAAGGAAGATAAAAAAAACCCCAGAGCTTGTTTCTGTCAGAGTTCGTTCTTTGGTGTCAGGGAAACATGCTGGGGCTTTTCCTTCTCTGTCTTCTAAGTTTTCACCTTGATCTTGTAAAATATTACAAATAATCCAAATGCATATATCATTCTGCTGTTTTCTAAATTCAAACTGAATAGTCAAATAGTCAAAGATAATGATTACTTGAGAATATATTTTTCCATCTTTGAGAAATGCATTCAGTGGTACATTTCCAAATTTCAGGAGTCTGGTGGGTGACTTGCAGACTAAGGCAAATGCAAATTAAGATAGCTGAATCAAGGGCCTTCTGAGGACTTCAAAGGGCTTTGGAAAGAGCCTCAAGTTTTTAGGACATTTCATCATAGATATCAAAATACTTCACAACAATCAGTACATTTCATTACTTCTATTTCATTGATGGGGAAACTGATGTATAAACAGTGAAACAATTCTCTTCCTATCATTTAGTGACTCTGTGGCACATCACAGGGTAACAGTCAGCTCCCATTACTTTCCCATTCTGCCATCTCAATCAAATCTTCTCGCAGACATGACCTTAGAAAATAATAGTTAGGCTTGTTACTGCAGTAATTCCGCTCCCCAAATGACTAAAGGCTGAATTAACATGTTATGTATCACTTGACAGAGGAGATCTGTATACTGATCCTTCAGAACTACTGCTAGATGTATTAGCAAACCTCCAAAATCCCAGTGTGCTGTACCTGCCACCACCAATTCTCATCATGGCAGTTCACTTGCATCTTTTCCTACAACCCTTTGATCCTCCTCATCTTTTACTAATATCAGCTACTTCAAGGGTTAGACAGAATTCAAATGAGATCTCGTGTTGATTTAGAAGTCTGTTTTTTCAGATAGAAATTGTATCTTCTCAACTATGTTCAAAAATAAGTAGTATGCTGTTGTCACCACCATAATATAAATGACTAATTATAATAAAGAGCTGGATGCTTATAAAATAAATAACAAGAGTTATGAGTGCTCCTGTCCTGTTTCTTCTAAATCATATAATCTGGTTTAAATGCTGGGGGCTGGACTGTCTGCATGATATTAAATAGTTAAAGGGAAAGCCTGACACTTTGTCATGGAGGAACATTCTTAATAGCTGCTGTTTAACACATGCCATGAGAAAAAGATGCTTGTGAGTGGCCATTAGATAAGCAACAGCAGTTAATTAATAAATGCTATTCTCAAACAATAATAAATACTGTTAATAGTAATAATAAATGCTATTCACAAACAATGAAGCAACCAAAAAGAGACAGGTTAACTCTAGTCTTCTTGCAAGCAGAAGAAAAAAATCAGTATTTGCTTAATGAAAAAAAGGCTATACTTGAAGCAGGCCATCAAAGGTGGAAAAGCTGTCCTGTAACAAAAGCATAATGCTGGGAATCAGGAGACAGATATTTTCTTTTTAAATTGCTTAAATTTCCTCAGTTTTTTCCCTTGAAAAATGTGAATTTGGTCATCATGGATGCTCCATGAACAAAACAGGTAACAGTTTTCAAGCACTATGGGCATTTCCTGGCTTGTCAGTGAACACTATGGAGAACAGTGTTGCTGGTGACCTATCACTATCACTACTGACAGCAATCCAGACATAGATGAAACTGAGGCCACTTCATAGCACTGTACTATAAAAATCTACTTAAATGAAGTGGGAAGGTGAGGAATGGCATTCTGCTGCTGCAATGCAGGTTTAGCGTGCGATGGGTAGAGAGCCCTTTGATATCCAACCCAACAGCACATGAAAGTGTTATTACCCACAAAATATCTCCTTGGCAGCTGAAGTATGAGAAGAATAACAAAAAACTTATTTCAAATTAAAAAACAATGGCTTTTTGGAAGGATATCCAATTATTGCCATATGTCAGATGTACTTACCCATATCCATTGTTGAGAGTGATTATCTTATTAACATTTCTATACTATAACCACATGGTGTAAGAATGCTGTGTAGGAACACTGTTAAAAGCTATGTGGCCTATTTTTTATGAAATAATATTTTAAGACTTCTGGAAGTGAATCACTTGCTAAGTAGGGACTTTAGCAGGACTGCTAAAATTCATATTTTGTTTCCATGTAACAGGTTGGTGGATTGTACAGCATTTTTTAAATCCACAGCCTTTGGACAACATAATTAATTCATGGGACATCTAAATTTGCTGAAATATGCTAATACGTCACCAGACAGAGGCCTCCGGTACTACCCCAGAAGGCTTTGTGCCTTTGCATGCTTCTTTTTGTCTCCTTCCTGGACATGAAAAATCTCAGCATAATGCAAAACACCCACCAGACAGACAGAACAACTATCTTTGCATCATTTCAGTTACTTAAACCTGTAAATTCAGAAGAAGGCAATACCTCAAGACAATCTATAGCAACCACCTTGGGAATGGGGATTCTCTTGGTGGTGCAACCTGTAACAAGAATACAGATAGAAATGTTTTGACAATTCAGTAATGAAAAGGACCCCATTATGCCAGTTGATCTTAATGACCATGAAAAACAGTTCTATTGAGATCCCATCATAAGACAGATAATGTATAAGAATTATCTAAACCTAGACTGAAATTCTAGAACTTAGGATACTGGATTTTCAATTTCAAATTGCAGAAATTTTGATAAAACTATAAAATCCTAGAGTCAAGATTTGGGGTCCTACCTAATATCTCTTTTCTTTTAAGAACTGGTCTCACTTATAGACAGCAGTTCTCAATAGATAGGAAGGAAGTAAAATTGCTAAAAACCAATAAAACTTATTATGAACATGGAGATTAAATTTAAGATTGCTCTTGAGACTCTTCGACCAAATACTATACTAAAGTTGTTCTAATCATTATGTGTCAATTTTAAATTAGATCAAATCGGAGTGCTTTCTTTGATGAGAATGCTAATTACTTAACTTATGTTTATGTTTGACAATGGAATGTGACTCTAACTGAAAACAAATGCTACTGCTGCTTTAAAAGAAAGAAACTAAGGAATACCAGCTTAGAGTAGCACATAAATGGGAAGTGGGAACTCTTAAAAGAATAACAGGGACTCTACAACAAGACAACAAAACATAAAATATCCTTGAGGAAAACATGCAACCATCCATTTTAGGTTTATATATACCTATAGACTTTCATCTTTATATTTTATTTCAAAGAGAAAAAAATCAGTGGCAGTAACTTAAATTTGGAAATTTGGGAATGAAAACCCAGGAACACAAGAAAAAACAGATGGAGCACAAAAAAGAAAATAAGTCAATGTTAGAAGAATTAAAGACAAGGAGTATTTTGATTATTAGGGAGGAGAAGGAATCCCCTAAGTGGAATGCCAGTTGAAAATGGTAGAGTTGTTCACAACAATAACATAAACATAAAAGGAGTGAGTAGGTTTCATTAGTTTAAATTGAGGCACGTCCCACCAAGCAAGTTAACAGAGATGGTAACAAATTTGAGGTATAGCAAACAACAGTCACAAAAAATTATTTGTAGGATGTAAAACATCTTTTGTGAAACAATCAATGCATCTTTCTATTTACCTTAACAAATAACTAAGAAACTATTTCATGTTAGACTACAAGTAGTTACATGGGGAACAGAAATCCTTGAATACAGAACTTTCGAAAGTTGCTGACATGATTCCATGGTGGACATAATGGAGGGATTCAAAGCTGAGATAAGAAAAATTTTAGTTTGCCATAGGGATAAGAAAATAACAGTATGTACCAAGTCCTGCATTATTAGACTGAAAGCTTGCTTATCAAAACTGGTAGAGAACCATAGCAGAGCAGTTTAAAACAGGAAAAAAAGAAAGAATTTCTTTAAGTGGAAGGCAGACAGCTTTTGGATTTAATTTTCTCAAGAGATTTTGGAGGTACATAGTGTTAACAAGTCAAAAAGAGACAAATTCATCAATAGCAGGTTTGTTAACAGATACCAGAAGGAGCAGTGAGGGACATGTCTTCTAACACCCCTTATTCCATGCCAATAGATGCTAGGATAAGACAAGGGAGTGAAGCTCAGAGGTATGTGCTCTCCCCAGACTGCATCCTATCACTGTGGAAGACCAAGCACTAAGCTAGATGGACCACTGTTCTATTTCTTTTGTATTCTTGATTTTTCTAGCAGTGAGTATAACTGCTCTTGAAATGACTTATCAGAAGTGCAGGGAGTTTTGTGTAGTTGGAAATGTTATGTCAAAGTATGTTTTCTTTTTTGAAAAATGGTACAAAGAAGAATTAATTCAGGTAAATCTCATGGCCCATGTTAGGGAGGAGTTCAGATTGAATCACAGCACTATTCCCATATGGCTTCATAATCTACAGATCTATGACACGTTCTCATAACATAACAATTTTTCAATTTCAGACTTTCTCCTTCTCTACAAGATCCTTTTTATATTTAACTATAAGGTTTTTAGGAGGATCCCTTACTACCTCTCCCTTTATAATAGCCCTTGTTTATCTTTAATAAATGGCTTTATGCTGTTTGTTGGGGTGACCCAGCACACTGCGGGGCTGGGGCTCCGTGGTGCCAATCAATACCAGCCCCTCCCCTGGATCGAGTTCCCCGAAGAGGCAGACTCAGAGGTCGATGGGCGGCTCCGAAGCCGAAGCCGCACCCCCCTCGGCGGTGCCCGGGTACAAGCCGCCTCCCCCAGGTCGGGAAAATTCTCGGTTACTCGGTTGTTCATTGGTTCTGTTATAACTCCTGCCTCTCTGTTCCCCCTGCCCCCCACTCAGTGGCTCTTGTTACACTGTATCCTCCCCCTGGCTTGTAATTCATTGGTTGTTTTCCCCTGTCACCGGGGTTTTCAAATTCCCTATAAAACTGAGGACAAGGCTCCGAGGAGCTATCCCATCACAATCCCATCGCATATCATCACATCGGATTCCAGCCTTCCGAGCTTGTTCGGGTTGCGACACTTCTAACAATAAACCTGTTCGAAGGCAGACCTGAACAGCCTCTCTCTTCCTTTGTCTCTGAGTTACCGTGAGCCGATACCATCAGCTCCTGCCATGTTCCCTCTGCAAAGAAGCCAGCTAGCTAGCTCAGCCAGCAGCCCTTTTCCTGATGCCGAAGTCACTTCTGCGACAGGCAGAAGTAGCGCAGCTGGACTCTCTCTGACCTGGGGCACGCCAGGGTTGGTGCCTCGAGCACCAAACGCCGCGTTAGTTGTTTACTGTGCTTCACGTTTTTTCATCTTCTTTGCCTGTCCTACACAGCACAAGTAGGTATTTTTAATAAAGACTGCCTGAGAGTGAAGACAAAGAAAGTGAGCAGAAGAAAGACAGATAGGGAGGGAGGGTCAGAGGAAGAAAGAAAAGACTGAGGAGAATGTTATTCCTGAAAGATTTGAAAATAATTCACTGTAATTTGAGAAAGTCTTTAAACGTCAGGGAATAAAGATCAACTATTTTAACAAATTTGTAATAATCTTTCTGCTATTGTTACCACTCTCATTTTTATAAAAATAGCTGATCATTTAAACTTAATTTAAATACACTGCAGTGGTGGAACATAGTGGTAATGCATACTTCCGTTTCTTACCTTGCCTTTTTGATGATATTGTAAATCACATAGGGGTTATCTTCAGTGCCAATTGAAGAAGGCAGTTACTGTGATGCCCATATGGTACTACTATGTTTTACATTTATAATTGAATTTTTTTTATAGTCATTGTTCTGATACGTATTTCAGGAAGAAATGTTCTAAATATATTTTAGATATGGATTAAGAAGAAAAAAACTAAGCAACTGCAAAACAATATAATGCTAGCAAGTCAAACAGGATTGTTACTAAAGTGCAAAGTTCCTGAACATATTCAAGATTATAATTATGTAAGCCGTGGTACAAATTGAAAGTGTCTTATAGAAATAATTATTTGATTGCAATGATAAAAAAAGAAAAGTCTTTGCAAATTTATTTCTACAAACAAGCAGAAAGAGGAAAATCTTTGAACTTCCATTCTACTGACATTATCCATGTTTTATAGAGCAGAGTGGTTTTAAACACTATTAACATCCAGACACCACCACCTATTTTTTTTTTTAACTGAAGAAGTGGTGGTGAGAGATAATCCAGCCGAATATTTTGTTGGATTAATCAGTCCTACTTGAAAGCAACTGAGAGCTCTTGGAGACTGAAATACAGTAATATACCAAAGGATACTTGTTATGTTTCACAGTAGTCAGAGAGAAAGTCTGTTAAAGCAAGAGAGAAAAATTTTAACACTATTTGAACTCTGAATGTTGGTCAAGGTCCAAGTTTCAATGCTAATTCTGATTTCTGTGTCAAAAAAAAAAAAAAATCAGAAATTCCTGACAGACTTAAATCTTTAAAATTCAAACTGGCTGGTATGTCAGCATCCTGTTAGAGATGCCCTGCAGAATTCCCATCAGCTGGAAGCTCTGCATTAAAATAGGCATTAAGAACATTAAAGGCATTACGATATGGCTAAAATACTTATTTAAAGACTTATGAAGTGTGCTATTTTTGGTGAACCAAGTTAAAACTAAGTGATAAAGCACAGCCACCTATCATGTGAGATGAATCTGAGCCAAAATGCTCTACCAACACTTCAAAGCATCCATAATCTCACCAGAGATCCCAAATCTCTACCTCTTGTACAACTAATTTAACCCAGACTTCAGTTCTATGTGCTGGCAGACAGTGAAAGAGAGGGTTTTAAGGTTAGGACAGAACATTTACTTCCCCTAGGCAGTGCTTAAGCTTTTTTTCCCAAAGGTTGATGGGATGTCTCAGGCCCAAATTTGTAGGATGCTGAGTACTTTGTGAGAGGGACTGAAAGATTTTAAAACCTATTAATGTCATTGCTTCTAGGTGACTTTCAGGTTTTCTGGAAGGTGGGTGTGGAACGGGTGGCAGAATCAGATGCCAACATATTAAATTTTCCTGACACAACAAAAAACTATATTCATGGCAGATCAAATTCATACCTTAAGTCTAAACAACAAAAGAATTAGTTTTGCACCATTCTGCCTGAAATAAGCAGCACACTATAAGTAAATCACATTGTTTATACAACTTATTCTGTGTGCAATGTAAACAAGAACATCTGTTCCTTGACAGCTGTTTGTGAAAAATGAACAAATGTGCACTGTTAGCTGTTATAACAGCAAAGTTTATAAGATCTGCCATCCTTTCCCTTAAACTCTGTTTTTCTTGGCACTTAAAAAGTCAGTTATTAATGTTCTTTACAGTTTAAAAAGTGACACAAAATATCTGTTGATGTCAAAAAAAAAGGGGGGGAAAAAGAAGAAAAGAAAAAAAAGAAAAAGAAAAAAAAAAGGAAAGGAAAGAAAAAAAAAGGAAAGAAAAAAAGAAAAAAAAAAGAAAGGAAGAAAACAAACCCTGTAGCCCAAATCCTCTATCAAGGTTTTTTGTTCCCCGAAAGCAGGAGAAAAAACTTCACTGGAAAAATTTCCTTTCACAAGATATACACCGTTAGAAGTAACAGAAAATACAGCTTGTGCATTACATCTTAAAGGACAAATCCTGGCTCCATCGACAGCAATGGTACATTTTTTCATTGATCTGAACAGAACTAAGATTCAAGAAGGACTGAATGGGCCTATAATGAACAGCATTATGGGTAAGCCATGCAGCTGTCAGCAAACACCTCTTACAGTCTCTTACTTAAGTTTATTTTCATCTTGAAATCAGTTTAATTTCTTGCCAGCAAGATTCTTCTGAGGACCAAGCATGCCTGGCACATGGGCATCTACTTCTCATTTCCAGCCTAAATGCACTGAAAATAGCTGATACTTATTTGATCTCATACCTTTTACTTTAATAGTTCTTCTTCCTCTTCAGATGTCTTTTATTGTTAGACTGAAGTTGCTGAACCCTTCTTTTTATCAGTCTTCTCCAACAGATCAGACCCTAAAAGTGGTTCCTTGGCCCCTTCCAGTTTCAACTAATTTTTTTATTGTAACAAAGGTGACTCCGAATTTACAATTATATCTAGGTGTGGTCTCAACAATATTTTGTACAACGGCAGCCAAACATCTCTTTCTCCGTAGATATCCCATGGCTTATATGGCCAGGATGACATTTACACACTTCTCCACCATGGCACCTTGATAGTCCATAACAAACCATAAAAAAGATACTTTCTTATATCATTTGCATATTAAATTTATTCAGGATAGCTATTTCCATATGTTCTGACACTGAAACTGGTAACTTTTATAGATCTCTGTCTCACCCCTGTGTACAGCTTTCAGTGTGATTTTAAAGGACAGCTCTAGCTCTTCTCAGTTAAAATTCTGGCAATTTCTAAAGGTTTGGCAATGATATACATTATTTTCATAGCCAAGGTGATACTCTTTGCAATTAACTGTATGGCCTTAAGGTTTTCCAGTGTGGTATTATGCAATTCCTCTTTTATTGCCAAAGGTGATCTGCACTGCACATTTTTTAATTTGTGGCTTGGAACTCAAGGACACATAACACTGTAGCTCCACCTTAGATTTTAAATAGCTCCAAAGGCAAAACCCAAATGGTAAAATGTTCTGCCTATTGCTTTTTAGCTTTGATTATGTTTTCAACATATAAAGAAAGTAATTTGTGTGCAAGCAAGACATTCAAGTCTTATTTTATGCTTTTAAAAGTCAAAATGCAGCAGCTTCTAGAATTGTAGAAGACATTTAGGCTTTCTGAAATCCTTCTCCTGACACTAGTGTGGGCCATTTCAATATTGATGATTAAGGAAAAAGGACAAAGAGGACAGAAGCTGCTACATGTAGGATCTAATGGAAACTGGAGCTGCGCTCGACCAGGTGCTGCTCAGAGGGATGACAGTAAAAAGGCCTGATCCGGGAGCACTGGCAGTGCTGTGCACAACAGTGGCAGCAGGCAGGCTGCCAGTGGCTCTGGGCTTCAGCTACACCCGAACCCTCGCTAATTAGGGGTAGCTCACCAAGCACTGCAGTGGCTACCTTCAGCCTTATCACAGCTGGGCGTACCATGGAGCTGGGAGATCATGCTGATCTCCCTGAAAGAATCATGGATTTCAGCTTTAAAAAGCATCTCGCAGCTAAGGAGGGCGGAGAGGCAACTTGCGTCTGCCCTCCGTTTTGTACGGCATCGTCACCATACCTCAGCCGGGCTGAGAACGGGAAAAAAAAAGGGGGGGGGGGGGGGGGGCGGCGAAATCCTTTCCCTCCGAAACTACATTTCCCAGAGTGCCTCGCCGGCTTCCTGCTTCTCACATGACAGCTGCCTGTCCGCGCCATGGCGGAAGCCGAGGAGAAGGTAGAGAGTGTCAGTGCACTGTGGCCGCAGCGCCGAGCAGCGGGGCTTAGAGCGGGACGGCCGAAGCGTGGGGCCGGGCTGGGGGCA
Source organism: Corvus kubaryi (assembly GCF_017639235.1). NCBI lineage: Eukaryota > Metazoa > Chordata > Aves > Passeriformes > Corvidae > Corvus > Corvus kubaryi. The sequence goes on along the minus strand of NW_024581137.1, from coordinate 4,802,857 downwards.
CATGGGAGTGGAGGGGCGGAGGGACAGTGCCTATGCCAGGGGGAAGAGACCGGCAGCCAGCCCTGCGGGGTGCGGGGCCGGCGGCGACAGCCTCGGACAGCCTTCGGGACAGTCTCGCTGCGCCGGGGCGGAGGAGGGAAGATGGAGGCAGGGGAACCTGGGTCTGGCCGGGAGCGTGGGTTTAGAAGTGCATATGGCACCTCTGTGGAGCCAGGATTAAAGAGCTGGAGGTTCTCTCTACGGAGGGACATAGGAGACATGACCAAGTTCATCTCAACAAGGGGATTTTTTTCTGAGACAAAACTTGAGGAGTTTCTTGCTGTTGTTCCCTAAATCGGATGTTCTCCTATAGCTCCCCGTCCCTAGGTTGCTCCTTCCCAAGAAAAAAAAAAATAAAGCAAAAATGCACTTCCTGGCCCTTTCAGGTACTTTCTAAGTGTTTCTTTGCTGAGCCAGCATTTGGACAGACAGCTGAGCTATGCGATCTTTCTCTGTCTTGCATGCCTAGAAGTGGGAGAGTCTTAGAATTACTTCAAGGTAACTGGCAAAAGTTAGAGATTGGCATCTGGTTTCCACCTTCCCTGCTGACAGAGGTTTGTTGGGAGGGCTTGGCTTCCTTGGGGGAGGCTTTTTTTCCCAGGATTGGTGAGTTTGTAACTGTGGCAGCCTTTGGAAGGATAAAACAAACTCTGACAGCCTGTGTTTTGCTCTCTTTGGACTATGATAGGAGAGTTACCTTACTCATTTCAGTCTATTTCCTGTGGGCAGCATGCACACCTCTACTGAAAGAGATCTGTGTGTTGTGCATGTGTTTCTTTAAAACTCAAGTTTTGTGGCTTTCACCTTCTGTCAGGTTTAAGTTATGGGCCTAAACATGTACTATATTACATTTGATGTTTGTAAAAGCAAAGGAAGGGAAAACCCCATACCCACCAAACTGGAAAGCCTGCTTAAGAATTTTTTGAGAAGTTATGTTGGATCTGTTAAGTGAAAGATTATAATGGTGAGAGATTACTTCACATTTCTATGGTTTCCTCATCTGTGTTCCCTTCCTGCATTCTTTGGCTACTTAAGCAACAGCATTTGTCAGCTGGCTGAAGTATACTGCTGATTTTCCCCTAAAGTCTGAGACCCAGCAGTGACTGCTATTCCTACACGATTTTGGATTCTACTTGTCTACAAATCCCTCTTTAGGGATTTCCTTTCCACAGTTACAAGGCTCCTAAAAAGTGGATGTGGAGGATAATCCTCTCAGTTCATGCATTTGGAGGGAAGGGAAAGGAACCTAACAAAACCCAGGGCAATCATAACTACAGTTTACTGTTCCAGTTTGCCTAAGCAAGTGGGAAAACTCAGGCAAAAAGCTTTTCATAGTAAGCTGCTAGCAAAGTGAGTTATTAGGTAACTATCAATTCTGAGCACCTTCAGCTAAGTTCTTGTCAGGGAACAAATACAGTTTCTGTATTGGTTTCCTAAGCCAAGGCTCCCTCTGAATTTTTGCATGTTATTTTCTGCAGTAAAACATAAAGGCCATGAAGCATTTGTGTTTGTATGCCATTTGTGAAATTTAGTATCTGGGGTTGCGGTGCCTTGTGAATACAGGGCCAGGGTAGATGTCGTAAATAAAAATAGATTGATATTTTCTTAGTTCACATGGCCTGATTATTGGAATCAACTTCTGGCATGCCTTAATTTTGTATGTCAGTAGGGATGCCTTTGCACATGGAGCTCAGTTAAGTGGCTCAGGTGGGTGTGAGGACCGGCTGCTGTCTCAGTAAGTGAGCTGTTAACTCCACCCTGCACGTGTGTCTGTCTGTCTGCATAGTGTTAGATAGTGAGCTCATCCTGAAAGTAACTTCCTGTTCTAGACAGCCAAAGATATTGGACCATGAGGGGCAGATGTAGGTGGTGTAGCTGCACTAGAAAGTCTCATGTATACCAGCGGAAATGTCACTTCCTTTAATTCCTTTGTTTGGGAGAGCTTTTTTTTCCAAACTATGTGAATTATATCAAAATATCATAACGGTAGTGCTATTAATTTTGATTTAGTAAGGAGTTGAGTAGGTAGCTTTTGGTATTCAGGAGAGAAAATAAGGTTTTTATTAGGAATTTGATGATACTTTGCATTGGACTTTGTGTGTTGTTCTAGCTCATCCAATCAACTGGCAATATTACACCACAATGTTTTAGTTCTGTTCTCACTTGGTTGTTGTTAAGTAGAGTTTAAGATGCACAAAGATTCTATGTAACAAACTGTAATTTCCTGAAAAGTTACAGCAGCTTGTGATTAGAGACTGGGAGACTGACAGACAAACAGTTGTGCTTGCAAAGTCAAACCTAAACTTCAAAGGATGCCAGGATTTTACTCCATCTTCCCTTGATTCCCATGTACTTTCTACTTGCAGTTTCCCAACTCATGTCACAAGTACAGACTACAATGATAACCCTTCTATGGGATGTGTGTTTTAGAGGTGGGCCTATCTGTAGTGAGTAAAATGGAAGAAACACGTGACAGTAATTGTGGTAACACCTTGCACTAAGCTTCCAGTAGCAGGTAGAAGCGCTGCTTTGCTTCTCTCCCATCTGCTGTGATGGTCATTATGGGCATCAATGTGAGCCTCCACTAATGAAAAGGAAGCCTTTGCTTTTGGTGAACAGGTCACAATAAGTGCATTTTATAAAAGCATGGAAAATAAATAAATGTGAGAAAAAATTACACTGGTTGTCAGTGCATTAATTTTTTTTCCTTTTCCATTTTTCTCTAAGCTGTTGGTAAGGGTGTAAATTTTTTTTTTTTTTTGTCTTCTCTGGTGGAATTCTGTACCTATTTATCTTACTCTTCAAATACTCCATAAGATTTGAAATTCTGGCTTCTCTCTTGCTTGTTCTTTGTTTATATCATATTTTATTGTTAAAATGCTTACATTCACTGCCAGTGTATTAGTTGTAATCCTTTATTGCTATTGATAAAGATAAATACGTTAAGTAAATCTTCGTTTTGCTGACTTCTTTGAGGAGGCATTGCATCAGCAGATTTTCTCAGTGGACAGATGAGAGATGAGCAGGAGTTGACTTACAAAATTTTTTTTGTAGGGTAGAAAGAATCATTATCTTGCCAGAGAGAGATGTTTTAAAGGTACAGTTGTTTGAAAGGCAGGAGAAAGCCACATCTTGTGTTAACATGGGATGAGGAGGAGAAAGTCATTGAATGCTGGATTTCTATGGAAAATGGTTTGAAATTATATAAGTTTAAAATAAGCCTATTAACAGCTAAATAGTTGAATAGTAAAGCTGGTTTGTGGATAACTGGAGAATGCTGTTCTGCCATGGAAGTCAAGATCTGGGCAGTTTCTTTGGAAAATTTGCTACTGCTTCTGGAAGAGGGGAAGCTATCACAGGGACAGATTCTCAGATGATCCAGTCACTCTCTTTTAGGGTAACTGACAACAGTGTCCCTGCTGCTCCTGAGTATCAGTGTGGCACTCAAATGCAAGTGCAAGCACAAATCGGGTATGAATGGCGAAGATTGTCATGAGTCTGAGGTGCTTCTGCTTTGTCTTTCATTTCTTAATAAGGGTTTAAAAGTACTTTTTAAAGGGAAATACTGCTCAGTTGTGTATGTACTTAGTTATTTACTCCTTTGTTTGTTGTGTCCTTTTCAGGAAACCAGGTCTAATGAGGAATCAACAGATGAATCTGAGGTAACTCTTCTTAAAATGTTTCACACTCGAATCTGTGTCAGTGCGGTCAGTGCTAGTTTTTTGTCAATATGGAGTGAAAAACACTACTTCACTGGTTGTTTTTAGAAGTTTGGCCAGTATTATGTAGCAAGGATTGTTAATCTGCATTTAAATTATTAAAAAGAAGCTGTGAATTGCTATTAGAAGCTTCTTTATATTTAAAAAAGCCCCACAATCACCCCATTATAGTAAAATGAATTATGTTGAGAGACAAATTCAAGTATATGTGCTTCTGTTTCAATAAAATGAAAATGTGAGTCTAATTATATAAGCAGTAATACTACATTCAGGTAATTACTTTGGTATTTTAATAGCTTCACAGTCTAGACTTAATCATGTCCCATAGACTCTCTGTTCTTGAGATGATGTTTTGTCACTAATCGTCTCCTGTTCTGGAGAGGTCTGCCTACACTGCTGTAGGTGATGGGAAAAGGGGGCTGGGGGTGAAGAGAGGAAGGGAGCTAGAGAGAGTTCAAGAGTTTGTCCCTGAACAGTAATGTACTAACTCCAAACCTGTCATCACTGGAGGAACCATAAAAGATCTGAAAGACCCAATTGACATCAGGGTGGTCTAGGATAGCTACAGGAAGGAAGAAATAGAGGTGTCTGAGCAACTTCAGTTGTGGCCCACCAGCAAGAACAGAGGACACAGAGAAGGTTATTACCTTGAGTGTTTTCACCCATTATGTATCTAAGTCAGAATAGCTCATAGACTTATAAAACTTTAATAGCCTTGCTATTAGGAAGATTTTCTGGTTTTTACCTAGGGACAAATCTCCATGCTTGAGATCTGGGTTTAAGCATTAAGCAGACAGAAATCCCAATTTCTGTGACAGTAGATACTGCAGAGACTGTAGTGGTGGATTCTGAAAAAATCTTTTTGCAGTGGAAGGTGGCTTTGCTTCTTGTGAGATGATTGTTTTCTTTCTTCCATTGAGTGATTGTCTTCAGTGGCACTGAACGACAATACTGGTGAGAAGCAGGGGTTTTTTTGGCCCTTTAACATTGCTCTGTGGAACAGCTACCGGGACCAGACTTTTTTTGCCCAGTGTGAAATGCTTTCATTCTGAATAGTGCTTTGTGATGTGAAGTGCAGATAAACAATCACTGGGCAACGACTCAGTACTTAGTAGAATAGTAATCCTCTCAAGGCTTGACATTCACAGGATAGTGAACACAGATACTTACCTACTGAGGTGATTTTTTTTTTCTTCAAGCCTATTGCAATGAAAAACTGGCACTTTTAATGGCCTTTCAAGATTTCAGCTGGTAGTAAATCAGTATTTACAGCAGAATTAATCAGGTTGCCAGGTTGGTGGGGGTTTACTGTTTTTTACCTTAAGGAAAAATAGGCATCATGTATCTTTCACAGAATTGAAAGTCCTAAAATTTCAACTAGACTTACGTTAAAGTTGATGTCTGTTTTTAATGTTAATTTCACATGCAGAGAGAAGTGAAAAGGAAATTTATGTATTAAGAATGAAGACGTTTGGTCTAAAGAACAACTGTCATTCTAATGTCTGTGAAAATGCTTTGCATTAGTCGTCTTTGAGTATTAAGTCTAGTCTGTAGTATCTTGATCAGTAAATAGTTAATAGAATTAAACTGATTAGACTATTTCTAATGATTGTTTAGATAAAACCAAAATGGTAAAAGCACAAAGTGTAAATGTTCTGAGTGCTTGCTTATATTAAGTATGGTCAGAACTAAGATCAAACTGACAGCTTCACTCCTAGCTCTTGTGATCATAAAATTATAATTATTTCTTTTGGGTGGCCTATAGTTTGAATAATCAGGGATGGATTTTATGGTGGTGGTTCTAGAATCAGACTCTTAATTCTTTCAGCCTGTGTTTAGTTTTAGCCATTAAAAAATATTGTATTTATGGCATGGTCTTCATAGACATCTTACCATAGTACTAAAATTTTTTACACATACAATTACTCTTGCAATTAATTAAATTTAAATTCTTCATATAAAATTGAATATTGTTGCCGCGATGCTGGCCAGGTGGCTAGCTCATGGGCCGAGAACCAGGCAATAGCCTTGCCTGCCACAGCAGCAGAGGACGGGTGCCGAGCAAGAGTGGGAGTTTAAGCGAGGTCCAAGCAAGGCTCGCTTTAGCCACCGATGAAAAAGGCGCAAGGAGAGACGAAGCAATGAGGGACTCTTCTCAGGGGAACAGGAACCGGGTTTATTGGAGCCCGGAAAAGAAGGGTCGAGAAGCGCAAAGAAAAATCTCTGGCAGGGGTTTTTTTACCCCACTGCTCAGGGCAGAGCAATCATAAAACATCCAATAACAGAACAGACAAGGGGAGTTACATAGGCGGGGATACATACCAATGGGGAGAGAGGTAGGCGGAGAGGGTGAGCATGGGCCAATGACAGAGTGATGTGGAAACCAAGGAAGGGGAGAGCGTGGTCATTGCAAACGTGCAGGGTGTCACATCTTTCCCACCTTGGCCAATGAACTTTCTTGCCAGACAGCCTGAGGGTGTCTATGTTGTGGCGGGCAGCTATCTTAGGATACCTGGACCTCATGAGAATTAAACCACTGGACCTTTTGTCCAGCGGGGCCTGGGACACCCTGGCAAGAGCCATGGCTCACCACAACATATTGTTACTAATGATTCCAGAGGGCACATGACACATATCCAACTTCGATCACAGATATGTTTTGTATTATGGAGGAATGCAATAATAAAATTTCTGATTTTGTGTAAACTATGCCCCTGTCCGAACTGGATGTCTAAACAAAATATGGATTTTTTTTTTTCCCCCTGATGTTTTTACACTTCTGTGCTATTATCTTAGCAAAGAATCAAATATACATTAATTCTGTCTCATGCAGCAACTCTCTTAACTATCATTCCTTTAGCATCTTCTAGCAAATAAAATTCTAATGCTATTTTGCTACCTGCTTGGTTTGTTTTGAACAACAGACTCTTTAACAATTGCCAGGATGCTTATTTGCACAGACTTGGTGGTAGTGCTTAATAGTAGGCCTCAAATGTGGGAGTCTGCAAAAATTGACTGTCTTGAATGTACGTCATCTAAAACCTCATAAGTGTAAGTTTGGTTCCAGTGATGGCTACACAGGAAATTGAGTTCCTAAAGCTGCCCCAGTGTAAAATATTTCTCAGCTGTTGAAGTCAGAATGTGTAAAATGCAAAGGTATCAACTAGCAAAGATGGTGAATTTGTTCAGATGTTAAGCAGACCTTTCTTTCAGTACAGAGATAGCTGTAGTTACTTGTAAAATTCGTAGACCTTGTAGCACTTGTAGAAATGTAATAGATCTTTCCTGGTAACTACAGTACAGTTGACATTTTAGTATCATGTTCTTATATATGATTTGGGATATTACAAGCTTTTTCTTTTCCTGTAGACAGGCTGCTATATATTATGCCATGGTATAATGAGGAAGCTGTATATCTAATACTCCTCTAATTCTTTGGAGAAAACCTAATTGTTTCGTGAAGTAATTTTACTGCAGTCTTGAAGCACAAGTATTTTCTTTTTGTATCTTTGGCTTTAGACATTTGGTTTTAGTGTTTTTTGAAGGGTTTTTGTTAGGGTTTTTTAATTGTTTTTCTGGAGTGTATTTGCATGACTTATCCCAAACTTGTCCAATCATCAAATATGCAGCCAGATTTGAGGCTGGATCTGAGCAGGTTGGTTTGGCTGAAAAGTCATAGTACAATGTGGTTTCATTGGCTTATTTAATTTTATTTTATAGCACCTGAAGCTAAATGTTTGGACTGTCACATTTGATGAGATCTAAAAAGTAGATAACAAAGTAATCTGACTTTTGGCTGTTTGTCAACTGTGGAGGGAAAAAAAAAACTCCATAAATTATGTACAGCCTGAATCTGAATTTATTTTCAAATTATTCTTCCTCCTTGCAATGTGTCTGTTTCTGTAAAATCTTGCTTTTCTCAATTGAGCTGTTTTCTGTCAGACAGGTAGTTATGTTTTGCCAGTTAATTAGCAAGGAATAAAAGGCTTAAATTTTTCTCCTCCTTTCTAATTTACTGCAGGGGTTATGAGCAGATTGTGCTGATCCAGCATGTGACTTTTTTACAGGAAGCACCCTTTCAAGAACAAATGTCCCTGGAATTATAAATGAATGCTATGTCCCAAGAAATAATCCTTGATTATGTAAGGCATGTCACTGATGGTTTGTTGGTTTTTTTTTTTGATGCTGCACTACAGCAGAAATTTTTTGGTTTGCAATTGTTTGCTTGTTAAACTACAAAAGAAAGCCATGTTGGTGCAGATATTAAAGTTCTGCGAAGAGGTATTAGAATAGTATTTTTTTAAGAAAGGTGCATTGATATCTGTATTCCTGCTTTTTTGTTAGAGACATGAATGTGTTAGTCATCATTATTGCACATATTTTCATTCTAGCACTTCTATTTTTATATGTGCCCTTCTTAACTTTTTTTTTCTGTTTTGATCACTGTTACCCTGTGAAAGGGTTTGTTCATTTAGTTTCTTGTTTAGTTATTTAAACACTATATTAATAAATTCTATGAGTTTGTAGACAGAATGGTGTTGTAGAAATTCTGGTTAATCCAGTGCTCAAACTATTTCTGGTGGTTTAGAAATATCCCTCTCTGATGCACTTCCACCACTGAAATTAGTAGTGCTTTTGTTCTTTAAGGTTTTGAAAACTGATCAGAGCAGGAACACAGGAAAAATGTAAGCCTTAAAAAGAGGCAACTAAAAAGCCTTGATATTTCCTTTCTCTTTTCAGTGCACTCCAAATTTTAGTCTTGTATGTTGGGTCTGGATTAGGTCAAAGCAATTAAATCATTTCAAGTAAATAAAGCATCTGGTGAAAAAGGCTCCTTGTCATACTGTGTTTCCATCAAAATGTTCTCTTAACATGGAGTGTGGAGCATAGGGCTGGAAGAGATAAGCTCTTCTGTGGATAGTAACATTTGAAGGGGCATCACCATTGTAAGAAAAATGGATGGTTGAAAAGTAGATTTGGCTACTGTACCTTAGTCCGAGTTGCTTTTTTTTTGTCTCCTTCCTGACCTTTTCCAAAGTACTTCTTTTAATCATGCCTCTTTTCCTTATTATTGAATAGCTGTACATTAGGTTATTTTTTTAAAATGTAAAATGGGAGAAAAATGCTCAAAAAGTGTATTCTGTTTCACGTATCTGGGCAGTCTGAGGAGAGATTGCTTCCCTCTGCAGGGCTTTAAATTAAATTGGCCTTTTGGGGAGAATGGAAGGAAAAGTTACATAAATTCCAAGTACAAAGTTCTCCTTATTGATGAAGAAATGTATCATGCAAATAATTTATCAATTTGAGTCAGTAGGATGAGCATAGTAAATTATTTATTGAAGTTTAAATGGAATCTTTTCATACATTAATTTGAAAAACAAGTTTGCAGTGACTAGTAACTATCATTATAATAAACATCATTAGAGGATTGACTTGCAGGAAAAAATGGATTATTACTATATTCTTTTAGGATGTTCTGATTTTGAGTGAAAATTAGATACTTCATTTAATGAGCTATTAATATTAACCAGAAGTGCCTGTTCTATCTGTATGTTGTGGAATACAGAGAAAGTAAAAATGCTGCTCTGCTTCCTACGTGAATTAAATGCAATTGCAAAGCTACTGTGTTAGCAGAGTATGCAGATGTGGCTTTTGCAAAACACTAAATGTATTTTTCTGCATGGAATAACACTCTTGGCTGCAAAAAGGAAGTAACAGTGAAATTCAGCTCTTCCCCCGTGGTGGGTAGGTGAGCTTCAAAAACTGCTATTCCCAAAACTGCCCTGTCAGCTTTTCATATGCAGTAGATCACAAGGTGGCAACTGGGTTGCTTGAGTAGTGTTCACAGGGGAAACAAATGTTTGCCCAAGTTCCTTACTCAGCAAAAGGACAATAAAAGTAGAAATGTGTAGCTTCATTGAGATTTGAACTGTGTTTGGATTTTTCTGTGCTGGAATTGGATTTGGACGTGGAAGATAAAACAGCCTATCCTGTGCTGCCTCTGTATGGCGCACTTGGTGTGGGTGGACTGATCCTATGGTTTTGAACAATGAAGTGGATTTGGAAGTTTCTGGTGTTCTTTGTTATGCACAAAACTACCAGTAAAATAAATTGATGGAAATTGAAATGAAACCAAATTGTATTATATGGACTTTTTACTGCTCTTTTTTAAACACGCCATTTATGAGGATTGCTCATGTGCAGTATGTCATCTCTGTGTTACTTACGCTTCAAAACTTGGCTGGTGCCCAGCTCCTTCAAACCCGTAGGAGTAAATCTTCAATTGGTGTTGTGCAAATATAGTTTAATATTCTGTATGCCACAACAGTTTTGCGAAGAAATAAAATGCTCTGTATTTTGTCTTTCGTCTGTATGTCATTTCATACTGTAAATGCAGCCCATTTTGAGACATATTCACAGGCAGCCATATAATCTTAATTCCGTGCTTCTGGTGTGTATCTGCATTTTCCCAGGGTATTAAATAAATCCCTGTGGAAAATGCATGGGGAGAACAGAAATTTCTGTTGTGTGAAATTTTACCATCCTAATCCATATTTACCAATTTTACAGCTAGGTACTGGAAAAGCATTGGTGATTTGCCTTATGAACAGTTGTAAAGGAGCAAGATCAGAGGTTATTCACATTTTTCACTGAACTAACATTACAGTATTTTCACCATAGAATTATGGGAAAATATTTTTAGCAGCATAAGTCACAAGCATGCTGTTATAGTTTAGAAATTTCAGTCTTTGTGCTTTTTGTTTTCTTGTGTAGTTGCAGAAAGTAGTTGCAGAATTGAAATGAATTCTTGTGCAAGTTGGAAACTTTAATGGGTTTCTAGCTTTTATTCACTATTGCTCTACCTGCTTTTGAACCAGTGACTTCAAGATGAAATGCTCTTTGCTATTCTCATTCTTAAACCAGGTTTTTTTTCTGCTTTGTTAAAATTTTTCTGTAGGAACAACTTTTTTATGAAAGTAATGGAGGAAAAGAAGTTTATGCTCTCTCAGTGAGCTTCCAAAGGGTCTGGTAAAGTGCTCAGGATTTAAATTCGACACAGTACATAAAACAACAATGTGCAGTAAAATTGTATTCCAGTTTTGGTATTATCAAGCAGCCCGGTTAAAGGCCTTAGTCTAAGTTTTTCTTGGCATTCTGTTAGTGTTAGAGATTTGATTGCATTGAGAGGAATTGAGTCAGGATCATCACTGAGGTAAGAGCAGAAGTCTGGAGACCATATTCTAGGGATGGAGAAATGGTAATGGTGAAGCTGCACTTTGTAATAATTACACATCCTACTACAGTAATTCTTGTTTGCTCTGTGGCACTTGATTCTTCAGCACAAGTGGGTATATAATCCAGAACAGTGGGGAATGGAGTGCTTTCTTCTGCTTGCTTCTGGATTTTTTTTCTTTTGAAGGAAGGCTGGGTAAGACCTAGAAATGGCCATCAGGGAAGGTGTGTTTGCATCACTTTGGAACACAGAAGTATTTTTAAATAACAAATATGGGGACATCTACTTGAGGAGCTTTAGAAAATGAGTTTGAGGTGCTATCTTTTTAAGGACCGAATTAGCTTCTAAATTATACTTTATATGTTTCTTGATTGTACAGAGTAACAATCTTCTAGAGGTTTTGCAACAATGAAAATGTAAATTTTAAATTTTTGTTGTGAATTTCCAGGTATTTTTTCAGAAATGATGATTATTTAAATTATTTCTAAACTATAACCTGGGTTCCAGTTGGTGTGAGAAGAAGCAGGACTTGGGCTAGGTGTTTTTTCTGACTTCCATGTCAGAATGGCAGGCAATGGGTTGTCTTGTGTGCAGTTTCTTTCAAAAGTGGCAGCACCAGAGGCAAACACCAAAGAAGCTTGATATTACAGTGGAAGAACTTTGAGTAAATAGCTGCCTCCTTTACAATGATAGCATTATGTCCTCACTGCCCACCTCAGTAATTTGCATCTTTTTTACAATTCTGACTTCTAAAACTTTCCAAAGACAAACCTTCCTCCTACCCCCATTCTGACCAGATTTGGTCATTGTCTCAGTTTGAAAGACAGGTGTTTGAAAGGCAGCAGCCTCCCTTGGAATGGAAAATATCATCCCCTCCCCTCTGAATTGTTATAATTTTGAAAGTAAGGGGCTTTTAGGCAAAGATATGAGAAAAATAACAGTTCTTTACTAGTATGTGTATGCATAACAAGGCAAACAAATAGCAACAATGGTAACAACATCAAACAAGAACAGAAAACCCAATAAACAGTCTCTTCCCGCTCTTTAAGCTCTTTCCCCTTTGCTGCAGTCACGGCCACAGCCGGCAGGGGCGCTGGTGGCTCCCGGCCGGGCAGGGCAGGTGCGATGATTCCCCCGCGGCTGCAGGGGGCGCAGGGCACGGGTCTGGCCCTCTCTCTCCACGTGGACAACGGGGGACGGGCTCGGCAGAAGGGATGGAAACGGGGCTTCCTTTACAAACCCCAGGGGCACCCGATCCCGGTGCCCTCTCTGGATAGCAAAAGAAGCTGTAGCAGGGATGAGCAAACTCCCGGAGTGGTATATGAGATGTATCAGACACTCGGCAGCTGTAGCTGAAACCGCCGATCTTCCATGCAGGCCAGGGGCTGTGAGTTACAGTGTAGCAAAAACTCAGAGCAGTGGTAAAAAAAATGGCAGGGGCGGGGCAGCGACAGCCCAGCTCCCAGAGAGACGCTCCCTGGGAGGGTGAGAGGGCTGGCGATCCCAGGGTTTTCCCCTGGGACACTCCAACAGAGTCTCTCTTTAAGTGAGATAGGGTGTTAACAAGGTTCCAGTGCAATGGCTGCTCCCATGAGCAGAACTCCTCTCACCACAGAAGGCAGCAGAAGACAGAACCCTGCACTGGTGGTGAATTCTTGCCACAGCAACTGCAGCCTCCTTCCCGTCCAAATGCCGAGAGAGCAAGGGAGAGCTCAGAGCTGCACCCAGCCCCTTCCCCCAGCCCAATTCTTACGGTATCTCTGCCCTCCACGAGAAACCTCCAGGTAAAAAGCAAGAGTAGCCTGCTGGACCTCCCCTGAGATGTGGCCACTTGTCTCTTAAGTATCTGGTCGTTATTGTCTCCTAGCAACACATATGGAGGAAAATTCTGTAAGAGAAAGAAACTAAAGGAGAATTCCTAAACCCCAACAGTCATCATCTTTAAATAAATTTTTCCTAGTGGTGCTGAGGAAGAATAAGACTCTGCTGGTATGCACACTTAATGCAATTAATAGTGGGTCCAATTACTTGAAGTTGCTTTGAAGAACATATTTGCTTTTAGGGTAGAAGGAAACAGACAAATGTCCAGAAATATTCCTGGGTTCCTTCTTATATCAAATAGATAATACACCAATTTAATTTGTAGGGTTCAAAACTTATACCCCTCATCCTTAAAGTACAAGTGATATTCTGATGCCTGCAGTCATAAGGCAATAGTAGGATTTATAAAGACTGACTATTTTGTGACTGTGAAATGGTAATATAACAAGGAAGAGGGGGAGAAGGCAAATTTATCTCATCACAGGTATAACCCAGTTGTTATTGTACTTAAAGCTGTGAGCAGGCTAAGCCATTTAGTAGGTAAAGATTGGGAGTTTTTCTTCATTTTCATGTTCTCAAAAAACAAACAAAAAAACCTATTCATTGTTTTTACCAAATAGTACAGGGCCTTTGACTTGATCTGGGGTGGAAGTCAAAGGGATCTCCCAACTGTGTTGTGACATGATGATGTTACTTCCTTAATTCATCAACAGATGTTAGCAATTTGTTACAGTTTGCTGCTTAATATTTTCTACTTTAAGATTATTAACCCTCCTGCATGTGCTAAGTCCTGTGTTGCTCCCATGTGATATTTTCACTTGCAGTAGGTTTTTTTGCTAGATTTTTTTATTTATTTGCCATATTCCCAAGTATTGCAAATGGGAAGTGTGTTCATTTGCATATGTCAACCCTAAATTAGTAAATAAAATTCCTTTTTCCTTCCATGTATTATAAGAACATCTGTGCTTTTAAGACATGGAAAGAGGTCATGGAAATACAGGATGGTAATTGTCTGCATTGCCAAATCCATTTGCTTAGTCTGTCTAGATCTTTGTCCTCTGAATGTCTCTGAGCTGGTGTGGGTGTGCAGCTGAGGTGGGAGCTGTGGTCTGCCTTTTCCAAGAACCACCTGTAGTATACTTGGTGAGCTGTTCATGCTGGATTCTGGTGTCTGTGAACGGCTGTTTCATGTCAGGCTATAAGCAGTCATTAAAAACTGTGTCTAGGAAAGGTATGCCATGAGGGTTGCCTGGCTGAAGTGAGCTTCCAACTGAGGACATGGTAGTTTTGAAGAGGAAGAAGATGGGGTTCCTGGCAGGCGCACTGAAAAGTGTTGAAATTGGACTTGGAGTCTAGGCTGAGAGGGCTTGATAAAGTGTTTGAGGGGAGTTGGGGTGAGAGCAAAGGTCCATCTGAGGGTTACAAGGGGATGGAGCAGAGGAGATTTGTAAGAGGGAGGCTAGGAGAAGACTTCTGAGCCTTCAGGACTCTGCAGTCTTAAAAGTGGAGGTTAAGTGTTAAGTGGGAGCCAGCCCCTTTATGTGTTTTGGATAATTGGATTACAGGCGGGATTGACTGGTACTTGGAAGGCAGTCCTTCAATCCTTTAACCTTCATAATATTGTGGCGGGCAGAGTCACTGTTTTCCTTTTCCATTCATGTCCCAAAACTGAGAGTAACCCTGCCAGCAGACCTAGTCCTGCAGAGCTGCAGTAGAGAGTTGCTCTGCCTTCATCTTGCCTTGCTGTCGGAATCAGCAAGGTTGAAGAATTTGCTTGCTCCTAGCTGAGCAAGGGTGTCTAAACTGAAGTCTTATTTCTGGGGTGAACAAACTGTACGGTTTGTCAAGCTTAATTTCTGCCATTAAGTACAAGAAAAGTATGCTAAGTCTCAATGTTTTAGCATACAGCTATTAGAAAATTATTTGGTGTGAAATACAGTAAAGAAGGAAGTGAGAAACAATGCACATAGATATTCCTGGGGTGATACTGAGAATATAGAGGCTTCTGTCTGATTATCTGGATTACCAGATTATCTGAGCCACATTTAGCCTAAATATGACGTGGGTAGAGAAAACTAGAGATGACAGATAAGTGAACCTGCTTATCTGAGGCACTTGGTGTTAGATATTTTCCCTGTAGATTTTGGGGAATGGGATTCAGTAAATGTAAAATCAGGTTCATTTATAAATCAGTATCTCTTTACCTTGAATGAATGGAGATAGTTGGGTGCTACCAAAGGTCTGAGAGCTGAACTGGAAAGATAAAGACCAAAAATAGTCATAATTTCTTTATTGGGCCAAAGGAGGCATTATGACCCATGTGGTACAATTCCCAGGTGTAGAAATGATGTGAGGGTTTAAATAAAAAGTTTTATCTGTATCTTTTGTCGGGTAGTACTTGTCTCCTCTTGGAAATCTTGTGGCAGTTAGCCTTAAGTTTGAAAGGTGCTTGTTGGGATCCCTTGTCCAAAGTAAGGTTTGCACAGCCGTCCTAGGTGCAATCCTGCCCTTCCAAGCAATGCTGGTGATATGAAGGGCTTGCACACAGCTGGGGGGTCAGATGATGATGTAAAACCCCACTGATGATGTGCCTTTCATAGCGGTCTGTTTAGAAGTCATCCATTTAGCTTCTCAGCAGGGCACCAGCCACTTGGATAAGTACTCTTTGCTCCCCTGTCAGATAGGGGCTTTATAGATGAAAGATCCTTTCCAGCCAGTCTCACAGGCCCTCAAAACTAAAGCTGAGACAGTCAGTCAACACCCTGATTAAGACATTATTTCCATTAAAAAAATCAGGAGTTGGAGATGGCTATACCTTGGATCAAGTCGAGATGTCAAAACCAAGAAAGGTAATAAATTATGTTGGCAACTCAGTTCTGCTGGGTATTTTGCTGCACTTTGTGCTTCTGCACATATATAAGAGAAATAAGTAACTATCCCTGGAGACTTCATTTTGGGGCTTGAGGTCTTTTTATGTTGGTTTCTTTTTGTATTTGTCATTGAATTTCTATAAGAAGTGAAGCTGCCCCCAGCAGAGCACTAAGGAAGGATGTGTTTATTCATTTTTGCATAACTGAAAACATTCTGTGGACCTTTATTTAAACTCAAAAATAATTTGAGTTGGTTTCTTTGGTTCTACTGGAGATCTTCATCTGGTGTGCAAGCTAGTAATTCTGGAGCTCTAACTAGTTGGTTTAATTTTTTTGTTCTGTGTGATAGTGATGACTATTTAAATAAATAAAAATTCTGATTTCTTACTAGGGTTTCTAAAGGCCTGACCTGTATTAAATGTCAGGAAGAGTTACTCTCATAAATTGCCAAGTAGTCTCTTCTCACTTTTTTGAAGTAATGTTGTGTTTGCACTTTTTGCAGCAGAATGGGGTTCTTTGGTTTGGTTTTGGTTTGGGTTTTTTTTAATGGGATTTTATAATGTGTCTTAAACATTAAGTACTCAGATAAACAGAGGCAGAGCACTTTGAATGACCCAGTAAGCTAGGGGGTATTGTGATTTAGGAATGGTACTCCCCACTTTAGTGCTCCCACTGAGACTCTACAAACTACCTGCTGCTTGTTTGCTCCCCTCCTCCCCTTCCCCTGCAGTGGGCTGGAGAGGAGAGTAGGAGGTACAAAAGGGAAAGCTCACCGGTTGAGGTAAGAACAATTTACTGAAAACAGCAGTGAGATAAGAAAATTAACAGTAGCTGCCACAGTACTAATAACAAAAGTGTACAAAAGAGAGAGAGTGATTCACATGCAAAAATACTCACAGCACTCTAGCTTGGAACCAGCATTATGAAACCTGTCCTTTGCTCAACCAGAAGGAACCCCTTCTCTTCAGGGAAGGGTCCCCTTCCCTCCCCACACCTGGCAATGACATGAGGTAGTGTAGAATAGCCTCTGTGCCCTAGCCATGCCTCTCCTGGCTACTGCAAAAATTAACCCTGTCCTGGCCAGGAGGAAATGAGGTCATTTAACATTTTGCTTATAATGTCTGAAATCAAGGTAAACTTGAAAGAAAGCATGGAAAAAAAGAAAATTAAGTGTAGGGGTTTTATTTGTCTTTTTTTTTTTCAGACATAGCCCTTTAAGAAGGCCTATGATACTGAGGCCTTGTTGGAGTAGGGTGTGAGTGTGTCTTCTTTGAAATTGCTTCAGTGATGGACCTCAGCTGTCTTTGTATTGGAGTTTAAATGCTTTGCAGGATCAAAACTTGCAGGCATAAACAAGGCTGGAATGGAGTAATTGGAATTCTAGCTGGGACTGGACAGAAGATGTGCGGCAAAGGGGAAGGACACTTGCCTTATAATGTATACAATGTTTATTTCCATAAAGGCTTTGAAAAACTTTGAGGGCAAGCCATGTGTGGGAGGGATGACACTTTGCTGTCAGTGCCTGTAACATAATTAGAGTATCTGTAATCAATAGAGCATGTAGTTCATGTGACAGACAGTCCTGTTGGCAGATCCTCTGCTGCAGGAGCAAATGTGGGCTAATGGAATAACTGGGAACTGCCCACAGGTTCCTTCTGGAAATTTTCTTCAAGAGGACTGATTTCAGATTTATTCTTTTTTCCTACTCATGATTCCTACACAATAGTTCCTGTAGGCAAAGCTAGTAAAGATGGGGCAGAATATCTGAAGAAGGTTGTGAACCTGTGTTCAGAAAGGCCGGTGAGCATCCCTCAAAGTGACACTTGCCTGTTGAGAGTATATTGCACAATTTGTGGCTCTTGTTAGTTTTGTAAATCCATTCCAGAAGAAGAGTTGGTAAGCGAGTAGGTGCTGGGTGTATGAAAAGGAATTTGTTTTCAGTTCAGGTGTGTTCAGCAATGACAACTGGAAGAGCTCTTAGTAGGAACGGGTTTGTGTTAGTCTTAGGGGCTAATTAGAGTATTTCATTCAGTTGGAAATGTGCTTTCAATGGGAAATGTTTATGGATACCTGTTCTTTACAGCATATTTTTAGCGATGTAATTGCCAGCTTTAGCATTAAAAGGCAAGTAGAAAATCAAATGGATTATGAGTTTCAAGTTAGCATTCTTGTTGTGGAAAAATGGTCATTGTTTATTTTACAACATCACAAAGGTATCTTCCTCCTGTCAGCTCTGTGGGTCTACTTCCCTTTCAGAATTTAAGGCTGCTATGTGTAGAGTGCTTTACACATTTTGTGCAGTATTTATTTCTTTTTCTCTCAAAACATTTGTCAAGAATCTCAAAATTCAGTATTGTTGTTTCAGATAGTTTTAGGCATTAAATATTGAAGTAGTATTAAGTGGTGGTACAAAAAGCAGTGTTAACAAAATTTATTTTCAAATTTTTAGAATCCTCTAGGATGGTTTAATTAAAAGTATCATACACTTAGTAAAAATCCATGTAAGTTCAGCAATTGATTTTTTTATTATTATTTCCCTTTAAAAAGGACAGCTGTGAGTTCTCTTGTATAGGGTAAATGTCACTCTGTTTATATCTTAGCTCTGCTGCAAGTCAGGACTTGTACTATTCCTTTAGGTTGTCATAGAAACGCAGCTAACTGACATCTCAACTCAGACTGCTCATAGTTTAATTTGTGGGTTTGCAAGATTATTAAAATTTAACAAAAATTATTGATTTACTTTTATTAACATGGGTTTGTGTTTACTTTAGAAGTTCAAACTGCATAAAAGCTTTTCTTGATACAAAAATACCTTTAAAATTTTTAAATTCTGATACTCTAAATAAGAGATCATCAAATGCATTTAATATATCAGAGTCTGAAGCAGTAGAGAAATCTTGAATTTTTGCAAATCACCTTTTTAATTTCGTTTTGTTTACAGTAAAGTGCCCCAACCTCATTTCAATTTACCTTTTAGCTTGACTTTTATTTAACATAGAAGATACCTGTCAAGAAAGCATGAAATAGGTACATCATCATGCCTAATATTTGGGAGTTTTCATTTTATTTACTTACTTTGAAGCCTGGCAGAACGCTTTGGTGCACTGACTTTTGAAAGTATATATTTTTTATATATTCATGTGCAGAAAAAATTACTTAGTTTTCACTCATAAATAAGACAGGCGAAACTTATTTACAGTAACTTTATCTAATGGTCCACGGATGAATGATTTTATGCAAACTACTCAAGAGATTAGAATTAACTTTTCATGTTGGTTGCACATTGGATGTCCAGACCCCAGCAACATGTGGGATCTTATAAAAACTAGATGACTGGAGTTCAATTTTTACTTTTATGAATTTATTCAATGATTGCCCATGCATTTCAAGTGTAATCTTTGTAAGCAATGTATAAAATGGAGTAATGTATTAATTGGTATAAAATGGACACATACTTTCTTACGCCCTCCTTCCATCACATGTATGCTTTTTACTTTGACTTTACCTCCTCCCTCCACCTCATAGCCATTTATTAAGGATCTGTAGGCATGAGGAATTTGACTGATTTATATACCAACCTGTAATTTGACATTGTCATTCTGTCTAGTAACAACTTTGTTCAGTGTTAGATTTACGGAATAAAATTGTTTCTTGGTGGACATTTTGACACCTCACTTCATACTCCTACGTCATGCGCTGCTGACATCCCTGTATTAATCTAATTTGTATTCTGTCATAAAACTCTCACATAACATTTTAAAACAGACTCTCTTTGCAGCATGTTTCTATAAACATGGGGCTAAATATTGGGTGTTTCCATAGGTATGTATGGCTTTTTTGTTTTTTATGAGGTTATATACATGTTACCATATATGATGGTAGCACACATAGTAAATGGCTGTACTATTTAACTTGGGAAAGACTGGCTTTAATATTCCAAAGGCAATTTAAACAAAATATGTTTTATTAACCGGTTAACATGTCTCTTCCAAATTTATTTTTTGCATCATTGACTACAAGAAAGTGTTGCACAAATACAGTTCTGCCATAGGCTGACACTGCATTTTTAGAAATTGGAAGGCAGTGGTTGGTGGGAAGTCAAGGCACTCCTTTAAGTAGAGCACTGCACTGGTATATTCTGGTTGCTTCGGAATGAAAGATGTGTTTTATGTGGGAAACATACACAGTGTTGATATATTCATTACAGTCAATAGCGATTGTAGGAGAATATTATTGCAGGTATACTGTTTCCCAGTGAGGACCAAGGGATATATAAGGGTTTGTGTATGTCTGTGCATATATAAGATTAACTGAGTCTTACTGAAGCCTGTGGAATCTTTCTGGCATTGTACTTCCATAGACCATCTGTTACAGATAGATGCCTATGACCAAAGAGCTATTTTGCAACTTGGATTTTCTTTTCCTAAGAGATAAACATGTTGGGTCTTCTTTGATCAATAAATTTGCTGCTTGGGGTTTTTTTTAGCTTGGTTTCCTTTTTCTTCACTCTTTGCCCCATGATCTTTCCTTGCATTTAAGTAGTGATTGGGTGATAATACCTAACATACTTGAAAAGAAAGAGAGGAAAGCTTCAGTATTTACCAGAAAAAATCCTAACATGCGAATGGTAAAGGTGATTCATAGGAATATACAGTGTCCAGATCCTTCTCCCAGAAAACATATTTATACTATTTTTTTCTTTTAACCATAAGCCCATTGGTGGGTTTTAGACAATTAACTTATTCCTAGTGGATTCTTCTTATTTCTGTTCACAGCATTTTGCCTCTATCCTTCCTACAGAGGTGCAGCATCTTGTAAAGGTCATGAAGTTTCTTGCAACATGCATGCTTCAGCTTTCAGTTCATTGTGGCTACAGTGGCACACTTTATTTTATCATCATTCATTATCATATCCATCCTTTTTGTATTTTACTTCTAAATTGCAAATAACTAACTTTATGTAACAAAGTACACATGGACATTTTTTCCTGCTTTTTAGATATCAAATAAGTGCCTCTTACAGCTGAATTGACATGCTGCTCTACAGTCTTTGCACCCAGAACTTTGGAGTAAAAAGAAAAACCAGTAACAAAAAAGCACAGCCCAAACCCCTTCAGATGATTAAACTGTGAAAGTTTGGCTTTTGATTGTAATGGCCGTTGTGAAGAGATCGCAGTGATCCATCTTCACCTGTTGCTGTGTGATAGTTTTGGGATATCTTTTAACTTGTTTTTATCTTAAATAAACTTCTAAATATTTTTGTTGTTTTTCCTCTCTTGCTCCCTTTTTCTTACACTCCTGAAAATTTAGGAAGATGAGAGTGAAGAAGAGCCTAAGCTCAAGTATGAACGGCTTTCTAATGGAATGACAGAAATTCTCCAGAAGGATGCAGCCAGCTGCATGACAGTGCATGAAAAGGTATTATGTGACTTTGTGGCTGAGATAGCACTTCTGCTTGGTTTTATATATTTATCTGTGCTTATAATGCATCAGCGTATTTCTGTGTAGAAGTGATGCCAAATCTAGAGTTGTAGTGCAAGACAACAGTAACATAAACAAAATTCACCATTAACCTGTATTGAACAATCCACATTTTCTCAGTGATAAAATGAGTAGTTCACATGGTTCAATTAACAGCAGATCTCTCAGAATCAATTCCCTTCTTGTTTGTATCAAACATTTTTTCAGTGAGAAACACATTTTCTCAATGAGGAAATGAGGTGAGAATTCAAGATGCAGTGATTTGTTAGATAAGATGTACTAGAAAGCTACTAGAAAAATGTTCACTCCATTTTAATTATGAACAATATTATGAACTGCAATCAGAATACAGTCCTAACTTTTCTTTATTCAGAAAGAAAGATGGTATATACTGTGCTTATGTGCGCAGCCTGTATCAGTGAAGACCAACTTTATCATGCCAGGAGCTTAGCATATATTCCGCTGTGTTATATATATGTTATATATATGTTAATACAGTGTAGAAGAAAGAAATTACAGGGTTTTTTTGTTTGCTTAGGTTTTTCTTTTGGGTGGTGGTGTACTAAGACTTCCCTGTTCCCCTTCCCTGATTCAGTATGCTAAAAACAAGGAGAGGAAATGCACATGCTAAGGTTTTTGAAGTACCAGAAAATGATAGGGATAGAGTAATAGATATTGCAAACTAAAGAAATTTTAAGAAAAATTATTGGTTTTTTCTTAAAAGGAATAAACTTCATATGTTTCTTTAGTGATTTAAAGAATTGCTTTTGTATTTTATGAGTTTTCTTCTCTTTTATAAGTATTGAAAATCATTTTAAAATACTGAGTCATGCTGAAGAGCACCTGAAAGTATGAGTTAATGATTTGTCAACTATTAGTATGTAAAACATAGTAGCTATTTTCTGAATGTATAATTTTTAGCCAGTAATATCTCCTTAACAGTTACTGTTGAGGGATCTATCTTTATTATTTGTCTATATTTTTAGATTGACTTGTGCTGTGTTTCTTTTCCTCAGAGAACTGTTGCTATGGCTCAAGAGGCTTTTAAGATGAAGCTTGTATTTTAACTGTGTGAATGAAAACAATAAGTCTTTTTAAAATGTTTTTGACAACTTAGAATTACACAGATATTTGGAAAATTGGCAAGCATTTCCTCCTTGTCTATGGCCTGTTTCTGTTACCTTTTAGTCCTGAGTCTCAGGTAAATTTTGAAAGCCAAGAATTTAACACGATTTCTCTATAAGGATGTGCACAGATACAGCTTTTACTATAGTGTCACAAAGCGTGACAATACAGGAAAATTGTTGAAGTATCCCAGCACTTTCAGTTTTCCAGCAAACTAGATACACTATTTATGAGAAAGATCAATATTGTTAGAAGCCAGGTACTGCAGTCTTTTAGGAATAGGTCTCCTACAACAGAGAGCTTAAAAATGAAGCTGGGTTATAGGTTTAGCAAGGGTGTTTCTGTTTCATTCTAGTTGGGCTTTGGGGATTTTTCCCCCTAAATGAACAGGAAAAGCCCTGCTAAATGCTATCTTTAGAAAAATTATACAGTAATATGTAAAATATGACTCTGACTAAAGCAGTTTAACTTTGCTGGGAATCCTGAGATCTGGCTTCTGCGTTCAGACTAATTCCCCCCCAGAATTTTTTTTTTCTTTTTTGCTGCTAAAGCATCATATTTTCACCAGGCTTGCTGTCTGCACTGGATGACTAATCGTCATGGCACCTGGTGCATTCAAGCAGGCCTGTGCAGTGGAATAGTCATACCTAGTTATGTCTGCACACCTGATGTTTTATTAACCAGTATTGATTTTTTTACCCAGGGGACTTTTTTCTTCCTGAAAAAAGGCAACCTTGCAGGAGTGAAAGGCATTGCAGGGAATGAATTTCTAATGAGCCCCTTCTTTCCCTTTCTTGACTCCTTTTAATGTAGCTTCATATTTTAAGTGCCTGAACTGAAATTTCATTTTAAGCAATTCCATTTTGATAAATCCTTTTAAACCTTGACTTTCTGTAAGGTTATTTTTTAAAGATTGTGCTGCCTGACTGACACGCTTAGCAGTGCCTGTAAATTTGAGCATTTCATTATAGGTTGCAATGAAGCATGCTCACATGCAGTGAAATACAGAGAATTGAGTAGCCTAGACTATTTCAGTAATGCTGAAAGTGGGGGGGTGGGGGAGGGGGCAAATAAAAGAAATCTCTGTCATAAATCAAGTAGTACTGAAATTCTGCCTTTTCTGTTTAGGTGTAGTTCACATGATTTGATTAGCAGCAGATCTCTCAGAATCAATTTCCTTCTTGTTTGTATCAAAATAAGTCTGTGATAGTATGGATTTATGTGGAGATTTCTTTATTTTGCTACTATATTTTAGAAAGAAACTCCTGAGATTTCCAAGTAAGTGTATTTGTCTTGGGAGTATTCTATTTAGGAATGTTACTACGTGAAGGAAAGCAAACCCAGGTGTGTGCTTAAATGCACTGTCTGAGACCTTCCTTAATTCAGCTGTATTTTACCAGTGGCTTACAGCTGGCCTTTTGCTGTGTTTGAACACTTTGTTTTTATTTTAATAATGAAGGAGAATTAAAAATAAAACTCAGAGGAAACATTAGGATTGAAACAAAGCTGCAGAAAGGATCTAGGAACTACTTCAGATCTCCGTTGGTTCTTGTTCTCACGCTGCATTTTTAATTTGCTGCCACAGTCCATCAGCTGGTGTGTACAGACTGCAGACGCACCATTAGTTGTCAGTGGATGAGGGTCCTCATGACTCATTCTGACAGCTAACTCACACTATCACAGTAATATGGGCTTGAAGCCCTGTTTTATGCTTTGGGTACAGTTAAAATAGCCTTTCTCTATAGAAAATGGTGGGCTTTTTTCTTTTCCCCAGTGTTACTAATCCTGGAGTTCATTTAGCATTGCTGTACTATTTCTTGTGGTGTCTTTGTGTTTATGTAATCAATCTCTTTCTTTCACAGTTTTTGGCACTGGGAACACATTATGGCAAAGTTTATTTACTTGATGTCCAGGGGAACATCACACAGAAGTTTGATGTTGTAAGTATGACATTATTCAGAACCCATTTACAGTGATGTAAAAATGCTGCGATGTACCAGTAAGTCAGTTAACACTGCAATTACACTAATGCATTCCATAACATAAAAAGCAGCGTATGGTCCTTACAAAAAGAAGTTATGCTGGATGGTTTTGTGGTGAGCACTTCTCAATTTATATATAATAAACGTTTTCATGAAGCAGAAGAGGAAATACATATTTATGATTTCAAGTGGCTATTAAAAATGGAACCCAGAAGCTCGTTACTTCCATAAGGCATGAGCCTGTTCATTAGGTGACTGTTGTCAGTTATTAGTTTGTGCACTATCATCGTATCTAGTTGCCACAAGTAATTGAAAATTGATTGATTACCTTGCTGGCTCAGTTTATCAATTACAAATATATAATGCTAATATTTTATGTAAATGTTTTGAAGTTTGAATTATTAAGGGATTGTATTGATTGAAGGAAAAGAAGAAGCCTTTTTCCTTATTGCGCTTCATGGTATCAGAGGAATAAAATGCTAAATTTAAAGCTCTGTTCTAGAGTATTAAATGTTCCTTTTTATTGTGGATATGAGTTCATTTGTTTCAAATTTCCTGTCTTTCTTGGGGAGTGGCAGGAAGAGAATTAGCAATTTTTTTTCTCCTCAGGTTGTCAAAAATTCTTGTAGCCAAGCATTGGTTTTTCATAGCAGTGTAAGCACTAGCTATAGAAACCATCACAAGATGTGGACATGTTTGCAAAGAGAATATATGTTCTAAAGCTGACACAGCTGCATGGAAGGGATGGAAAGCTTTGTTTATATTTTTTAAAAACGTAGTTACGCATTGTGCGAGGGAGTAGGGGAGTATAAGCTTCTAGGCACAGCTTTTGAAGAAATTTTTAGATTTAATTTTAGTCAGACTGACAATGACTTTACTAGGGATTGATTAAAGTCAAGCTAATTATGTACTTCTATTTCTTTTAATTTTGTACGTGCATCAGCCCTGCAGATGAGAATGCTGACTGCATTTCAAAAGAGGAAAAGCTTTTGGTGTCTCCCTTGCAGTTCTGATTACTTTACATGCATGCTGCTCTGTTTGGGGCAGGTCAGATTAAAGTGTACCTGAATTATTCTCTTGCATTGCTGCAGTAGAAAAGAGAGTCAGAGACTCACTCCAGTGAAGTGGAGATTTTGTATTGAGTCCGGCATTAACTGTCGTAAACTTGTATTTGTTCCATTCAGTGTAAGGGGCTTGGAAAATTTTATTTGTAGAACAATCTTCTTCTGTCCACCACCAATGCCTTGTTCTCTCACACTGGTTCCAAGAGATGAAATCCTCCTCTGTAAAGACTTAGGGGACTGCCTAGGTGTAGAGCAAAGAACAATAGGACCTGCTATATGCTAAACTCTATAAAACAAAATCCCTGAATTCTCTTTATACCCACCCTCCCAAATCTGCTGTTATTTCCTTTGCTTTTCTTTACTAAAAAGTCCTACCAGTGCCTGCTGGGAGGTAGTTTCTTATGATGAATTTAGTGTTGGACTATATAATTATTTTCTGCTCAAAGATGTTTACTTTTCCAAACTTAGCATGCTTCAGGATGATTTTTGTGCTGTGTCTCCTTATAAAGATGGCAATGATGTTTTTCAAAACTATTGTTTGAGTACAACCTGCTTTTTGAGCTGGAGAATAGGAAAAAGAAATGTTTCTTGGATTCTGTTCTTAATGTTTATGTCTCTTTTTGTAATGTACATGTCTCCAGTGCAACAGATTATATCATGGATTAGGTGGAAATGGTGCTTCTTTTTTCTTTTTTTTCCTCTTTTTTTCTAGTTTGAAGAAGAATGATTTTTGTCTAGCACCACTTGTCTTTAAAAGAAAAGTTTTTCAAGGAATGACTAACTGTTGTAGAACAGAACAGGCTGCCTGTGTGAGAAGAAAGCAGCTCCATGATGTATATGGCTGCTTAAACTGATAAGTTTTCTAAATTAATATTGTCAGCTGCTGAACCCATAGACAGTTTATTCTGAAATGGGGGCTGTATGTCAAAATATTTTCCTTCTAACCTGATTTCAGGTTTGGATTTCAGACTAGAGGCATCACTATCCAAACATTCGGTGAGATCTTCCTTCAGTTCTCTCTTACCAGTGCCTCTTTATTGTCTTTCCTGGGAAATTTGCATTAAAGTATTGTCATGTTGTAAATCCCAAATAAAACCTAGCCCTTTCTTGACAAGAAAGGCAATTACTTCCTGAAGTCATACAGGGACAAAGCATTTCGTGTAAATGTGCTGGCACAGACTGTTTTCACGAGTGGTATTTTTTCTGGTTCTTTTTCTCTAATCCAAAAAGAACAAATTCCTTCTCAGAACCTTCTTCATTGGAGGAATGGCATATACAGTTCTATCTTGAAGTTGTTAATAGGGGAAGTATCTGTTGTTACTGAATATTGGAAATTAGCTTTGTATAGAATTTTTTCTGAGTAAAATAGCAGTATTACCACTAAAATATTTTAATTGTTTGCAGTAAACAGTGTGCCTGGGGAGTGTCTTTTATGTATTTTTTTTTAAAGGATCTTTTCAGCAGATGTTTTGTGTCTTGTGACATTGCAGAAATTAATGGTAAGAATAGCAATATGATACCCTTTGTACAAATGAAATCAGTTACGTAATTCAAGGAACTGTTTTTCATTTGAGTCTTTATCTCTACTTTTCAGGGGATTGTTTTGGTTTTGGGTATTTTTTAAAGAAAAGTTGGGAAATGAAAAAATTAATTAGTCTTCTATACATCTGTTAAATGTGTAATTATCAAAACCAAACCATACATGGGGAACTTTAAAAGCTAATAGATCTGAAATATTGTTAGTCTGTAAAATAAACCAGAATGAAGCAAGAGCGGGGTTTTTTTAACCATTTTTTAAATTCATTTTAATGGTAAGTTCATATTAAATACACTTCAAAAATTCCATTACTGCACTCATAGTCCTCTTGATTTCTGTCTTTCTTTCCTAATTTCAGGAAGCCATGTTCAAAAATATAAATGGGCTTGGAAATTGAAGAAATAAGAGTTTTGCTTTTATAATAAATTCTTTATTTTCTATATTGACTCACATCTGCATTTGAGCCAAATTGTATAAAAAAGATATTGGAGGATTTGCAGCAAAATGAGGGAGAAAATTCACCCAAATTTCAGTATGTGAAAATTCACCAGCATTATTTCCAGAATGGCCAAGTTTTGAATGACAGCATTCCTGTTGAAGACTGAATGCATTTATCATTTTAATTTGAGCTAAAAACAGCTGTAAGAAGCACTAAAATATAAAGCTTGGCATCCCTAGAAGTTCTGCTGTTGTAACACACTTTTTTGTTTATTGTTTAAAAAACCTTTTAGGACTGCACTTCATAATGTCCATAGCAGCAAATCAATGTGGTTATCCTGGATTACAAATACTGTAGTGTCTGCTCTACTTTGACCCATAAATATTCACAGACGCTTCTGTGAAACTCCTGTAAAAAACTAAATTATTTTCAGAATAAAGTCTTGCTCTCATCCAGCTCTTCAAGTATCTGATGCTGAATCCTATGCCAAGTGGACGACTAGTCTTTTTCAGGTTTGCAGCTCCTCTTGTCAGCAGCAGTGGAGATGTGTGCTTTGAAACTGTTGCATACTTTGAAACTGTTGTGAGAGATTTTCTGGTTTGGGGAGAACTGGGACAGGAGGTGGGAAGCTTTGGCCTTTTGTGTTGCTTGGTATCTCAGCAGTCATGCTTGTGCTCTTGTGATCCCTCTCTCCTCTTTGCCTAGCATTTCTGTAGCTCTTGCTAGTGTGGCTTGTCTTTGACAATGTCAGCTGCCTAAGATTAACTGGTATGCATCCTCAATAACATGTGTTTGACAAACTGGTGTTCCCTTGTATTAGGGTTCAGTGCATTGAGTGAGATGAAATGTGTCAAATGCACTGAAAATTATTACTAAAATGCAACAAGAAGAGGGAAGAAAAGCCTGCTAATTCCACTGACAAAGGATGATGCAGGACTGATTCACAGCACGTTAATTCCAAATGTCTCTCCATCTTTCTTTCCTTCTTAGACTGTCTACAATTTATTAATATAATTATTGCCTGAACTGACATCCTGTGGATTAAGGATTTGTAGATACGAAGAAAGCTGTACAAACATGTTTAGTTACATAACAAATCAAAAAGCTTTCAAAGGGCAAGAAAACCTGTCCCCATTCTGGTCTCCTAGTAAACATCAAACTTAAAGGAAAAGTGGTAAGAAGTCTTGGATGGTGCCAGTCTGTTAGAAGGGGAAAGACTGCCTATTTTGTAAGTAATGGGGATTTAAAAGTTTAATGCTTTGAAGGTGTTTCAGAGGTGATACATGAGTCTAGAAAATGATGTAAATAGTGTTTTAAGGCTTGTCTTAGTACAAAGAAATTGAAGTCCTTTTAGCATGCAACATTTGTGAGCTATTCGAGACTGCTAGGCTTTCAGAAAGAAACCTCCTCACAGCATCTCTTTTTACAATGTATTTCTTTCCTTGCGTCGTGGGATTTTTTTGTGATTGTCTCACATTGTGTAGCACTAACTAATTGTGGGTTTTTTAGTTGGAATGATAGTAATCCAAAATCACTAGGTCATCTCTGCTACCTTGAAAACTTGAAAGGGAGTTCCTTCTGTGGTGGTCTTATTGCCCTTGGGTATACTGAAGTTACAGCACTTGCCAAACTCCGGAGCAAGACCTTGCTTGAAGGTCAGTCTGTGGCCTGTTAGTTTTGCTGATAACTCAGCAGGTTGCAAAGAAAATGTCAGAGATTTCAGTTGACTTGACATCTCTTGGCAAGAGTTTAATTGTCAAATAGACAAAACCATTTCTAACAAAGAAACACCTGTTCTTAAGCACTGAGTGCTGTTGCTAGTGATAATGCAAAACTTACTAACTGCTGTGGGAGATTATGCAACACCTTTCAATGGGGAAGGTAACTTTCAGCTTTTCATGATGAAGTTGCTTTGGGTGGAACTTTGCATGAGAATTTGAGACTAAGATGATATAAATGTCACTTACTTTGACAGGCTATTTAAAATTCCCTGTTTATTACTTTTAACTATGTCATTTTAGGTTGTCAGTATCAGACTATGTAAGAAAACTTAGGAAGTGAAGTGAAGCAACAGAATTTAAATATGTGGTAGCTCTGTGTTAGTATTTGCACGGTGTCACTGTGCCTGTTAAATTTGAAGCTGAAATCTTGTGTTTTTTACAAAACCAAGCATGCTACTTTAAGTGATAGTTCCAAAAACTAAAATAAAAATGAAGGTTTTGATAGAAGCAAGTGTCTATGCAAGGGACAGGTTTCCTTCTCCACCCTGGGACCTCCCACCTAAATGGGTGTTGCATTCTTATGTCTTAAATGCTTTATGCTAGCCCCTAGCTCTTTCAAATGAAAAAAAATGGATAAAAGTGTCATTTTTGGGGATTTTTGTTTTAAGACTTCAGTGTCTACGTCCAATTTAATATCATTTCTGCTTCTGTCTGTCTTTCCATTTTAATTGCAGATGATTTGGAAATCCAACGGATTTTACAGTAGTTGTGGGAATAACTCAGATGGCTTTTTGAGTCTGGCTTTTTGATATAAAGGCTTGGAAAGTATGTTTTATATGTTTATTGTCGTACTGTGCTTATTAGGTTGCTTGTGACCTGGAGTGTTTCCAGTGGGAACTATGGAACTGTTGAAGATTAGGAACCATCTTTGGCAGGAATCATGGTGTACCTGTGGTAGCTTGCCTAGACTGGCAGAAATTGTGGTGCCATGACCATTATTCCATAGATATAGAAACATTTCTTGTCTGACAAAACTGAAGCAAGAAAAACCCAAACTTTTGTACGTATTTTGCACATCATCTTTGTACCATTGTATCTGACTTTCCTTTGAAAGGAGTATTGTTTAAATTTTTAGTTAACCAAAAAGATCAAAGGGATATGGAAGGCATTTGTTATTACTAGAAGTGTTGCTTGGATGAAATGTGGGAGTTCTAAACAATTTTAGAATCACTTATGTTTAATTTTTATAGATCAAAACTGAGGCAAGTGTGACCATTTCATTCAATTATTCTTTCAAGCTTGTAGTTTCAGTAACTGTTGCTTGGTGCAGAATAATGTTAGAAGTGCAGCTGGAAGTATGAGTTCAGCTACAGAAGGTCTTGTATGGTCCAGTCATTTATTTCTTGAATGTTGTTAGCTCATACAAGTCTAATGTGTGCTTGTACTTCAGCAAACAGTACCATGTATGCTGTAGATCTAATTTGTTTCAATTAAAGTATGAAGCTTAAGTACTTTATCAGCTGTTTCTGGGATAGCAATTGTTTCTGCCATCTCTTTTGAGCTATTGACTAGCAACTATGTTGCCCATGTACCTTTTTTTAGAAGGATTACAGCCCCATCTTTAGACCAACTGGTCCTTCTACAACTTTATTACCCTTCAAATGCATATTGTTTTCCTCCTTTTTTTTTTTAACATAGAAGCTGTCCTGGGGTGATGTTATAAGGTTTTTGGGGTTTTTTATTCCTTAACCATCTGCTTGAAGATGCTGTGCCTTTAAGATGGACCCGGGGGGTGGGGCCGTGGGACGCGGGGTGCGGGTCGGTTCAATGGCTCAGCCCAACTGCTCGGGGCTCTGGGGCTTGGCAGGGCTCGGGAGGGAGTGCACCGGGAGCGCTGTGCTGCTCTTTGGGTTTCTTTTTTTGTTGCCGCTAGCTGGAAAAAGGTTGTGTTGGGTAATTTTTCCCTTCCCTCCCCCTTGCCTCACTGCCTTCCTTCCCTTATCTCTAGTCTGGGGAGCCTGCGGGGTGGCCCCAGCTGGCCCGGGCCCTGAGGAACACCAAACCATTTTGCCTCCTGTGGGGAGGAGGACCGGCACCCGAGAGTCAACAGGGTTTTTTTTTTCATCTGCCCTACTCTGGGCTGCTGCGTGGACCTCTCCTTCCCCTTCCCTTCCCAGAGATTGGGGGAGCCCAGTTGCCAGCCCGTGTGTTTGTTCCTTCTCCAGGCATTTGTTGTATTTTGAGGTTTTTTTCCTGTTCTACTCTGTTTTGTTCTGTGTTAATAAACAGTTCATTTTTCCACGTTCACCTGCTGTTATCAATTTGCCTCATTGGAGGAGGAAAGGGGAGGTCCTTTCCCTTCGGAGGAGACACTCATTCCGGAGCGTTTCCTCCTGAAGTTTTGTCTCCAAAACCGAGACAGAAGCATAGGAAGAAGTCTCCTTTTTTGTTCTGCATCATCAATCACTTTTCTTCAGAGTGGGTATCGTATTGTTTGTCAGTTGCATTTCATGATCAACTCTAAATGTATTACATTTAAGGTACCTTAGCAGCCCTCTTTAATGTCACTGATTTCAGTAGAAATCTGTTACATTACCATTTAATGAGGTAAAGGACTGTGATTGAATACTGTTCCATCACAAGCATCTAGACACAGAAAATAGTTCACTTTCTCTTTACTTGGTAGGGTGCTATCATATTCTGCATGTTTTTTCAAAAAGAATTGAAGCATTGAATATTCTAGGGGGAAGATATTTCAAAAGGCGAGAATGCTAAACATGAAGGACATTAAGGACATTATTACTTGAGTATTTAATACAGCATTGTTGATCAATGAAAGGGCAAAGTTTAATTTTTTTTTCTTTATTCACCAGATCTTGTTGCCTCTTATTTTTGTGGAGGATCAAATAGAGGACCTTACTGTAATCCTGCTAAGTGAATTTACATGTGTCACTTTCAAACAGTTTTGAACAAAATTATTTGTAATACTATTGAGATACATCAAAATCATCAAAACAATTTTTTTTTGTTCTAACTCTTTCACCATCCTGGTCTAGTAACATTTCCTGTTTGAATGTGTATCACATCTCATGACTATTTAGAAAGTGGACCACTGTGCCAAATTGCTCTAGAGTTTTATTGGCACCAATGAAACAGCTAGTTTCAGGTAGCACTGAGTAAGTATTTTCATAGAAGATTGCTAACTCAGATGTGCGTTTTCTAAAACCTAGTAACACTTAAAAGCATAGGGAGGATTTGGAGAGGTTTGATTTGTAAGAAGCTACTGTATTGCTGATTTCTAGGGCTGTTTTTCTTTCAAACGGGGTATTATACCTGGATGGCATTTTTGTCCACAGGGAACGCAGGCACTTATGTGCATATATAGAATAATAGTAGTTTGCCTGTCAGAATTATTAAGAGTTCAGGCATTAATAAAATATTATTTACATCAGAAAATGTTTTCCTAGTTAGAAAGACTGAGTTCTGGAGGACAATGTTTTTTATACTAGTTGACATTAATGATAGAGCTACAGACCTTTGTTTCCATTAACAATAAAAATACAGTACTATTAAAAATACATAATGACATAACAGGCATATATGATGAACAAAACATGAAGGCAAAACCAAGTAGTTTTTCCCATGGGGGAGGATATTATTGATCAATTTAAAAATTCTAACAAATATTCCTGTCTGAAGGATGAGACTTATTTGTTTTAAAAGACGTGTCAATGTGTACAGCACTTTGTTTATTACACTCATGATGGAATACTAAACATGTACAGTCCAAATTTGACCAGTATCTGGTGTTAATACCCTCAGAGTGGCTGCTGAGAAAACTATGTACTGTCAAGCTGGCCATCTCCACTGGGGTGCTGCTGAAGAAGTTAGTTTCACTCAGTGTCCTCTGACACAGAGGTGGAAGGTTCACCACTGTAATCCTAAACTGGCTGCTAAATGAAGTCTAGTTGTGGCAGGTCTTGGCAGTTTTATGAAAAGGAGCTTTTGAAATGTGAGCAGTGTAAAGATGGAGTGAATGAATCTGTTTGCTTTTTTGATCCACTTTAAATAAAGTTTATTATATGCAATCGAGTCTACACTTCACTGGTACTGAAATAGAGCCTCTTTGTATGTAAATGCATTGAGGAACTTGCACAGGATCAATTCATCTTCATATTTAGCTTTCCCTATCTTACTGTCACAATGAGGGTATGGCATACAATATACTGCTTACAGTAAGTTACCGTGCACTTCATAATACACAGTTTCTACTTGTGTGAGTACTCTCTATCTCCATCTTTTTGGTTTGCATATGTTTTTAGGATCCTGTCAAGAATCAGATACCCACCACTGACTGTTGCTGAGTATCTCTGGTGGACTTGTGAGACTTTCCCAGATGTTTATAATTGCAAATAAAGAAGGTTCCAGAGTTGGTGTCCAAAGAGAATACAGTGCTTTCAGTAATCAGAAAATGTGTTTATTATTGCATATAGCTTTGACTTATGCCAGTCTGTATAAGTGTTGATAACTCAAAGTTTACAAGGGAAAATGACACTCTAGGTGTAGGTGTTGGCTGAACTTGAACATTGATCACCCAGTGTAATATTTAACTATGCCAGGAATATGATTACTTATGTTGTTCTCAGCCAGGAAAGGGAGTTCATTCCCTTATAATACTTCTGCATCTGTCCGATTCCATCAGTGGAGATCTTTTCACTGATTTCAGTAGCCACTGAGTTTGGATCATTGTCTGTAGTGGAGTGGTTGACAAGCTAAAATAACTGGGGAAAGTACTTACTGCAGTTTTTCGTTTATAGAAAAAAGAAAACTATGAAGAAAATGATGGCCATATGTGGAATGTGTGGAGAAACAGGGTTTCTAGGTTCCATGTGGTGATGTCCTCTATCTTTTGTTAGGTCAGAGAGTGGGATGAGCATCATGGCTGTTTAGAAAACCTTTCTGGAAATTATATTGGCACAACAGTGCATGAGCCCTGAGCAGAATAGTTAACAGCCCCTTTGCTTCTTTAAAAGTTGTTTGATGGAAGCACCAATAAAATAATCTCTAAAAAGAAAACCTCTCCTGACAAGAACTTACACTGTATGACCTGCTTGGCCTTTTTCATTATTAATGTCTCTATGGCTTATGTGGAAAGGTGGCTTATCAAGAAATGGAGTAAAATTTCATACTTTCCACTTCAAGGATGGAATTCTACAAAATTCTATTAAATACATTAATGACAGTGGTGGTGGTATTCTGTTAGAAACAAGCAGTGAAAGTGCCCCTTAAGTTACATCCTCAGAGTTTTAGATGTGCTTTGGGGATTGTTCTTTAAATCCCATTTTAATAATTCAGTAGCCTCTCTTGAATGTTTGTATTTAAAGATGAATTCTCACAAGTTCATTGTGTTTGGCAAACTATTCTGAAAAGAAAGCAGTTAGAGAAATTGGTGAGGTGAACCTCCACATTGCCTGGAATAGTTTTTCTCCCCAAGGGGTGTTGGGTTTTCCAAGGAAGGTATATTTATCACCAGCAGACCTTCCTCAGCCCTTCCCCTATGTACTTCAGCCTTCCCCATGGGTGTGTGATGGGGAATATTGCTTCATATTCTCAGATGGCTTTAATACACAGATACCAACAAAGAAGTAGGGGAAGGCTTAGGAACTTGAGGAACACCTTACAATGAAAACATGAAGAAAAGGAACAAGGCAATCCTGTTACTTCCTTAAGGTGCAGCCTGCAAGCAAAAGGCCAGAAAAACATGTTCTGGCCTAAACCCAAAGTAAATAAAACCCCCTTTCTTCTCCCTATTTTGTCTTATTTTTTTACTGAAGAGGAAAAATACTAAATAAGAAAACTTATATTTCTTTGTTATATAATGATGCCTGTGAAAAACAAAGGCGTAGAATGCAGAGAATAGAAAATAAAATATGAATGTAAGTTTTATAGGACTGAAGGAGGAAAACCCTACAGGCATTTTCAAAGAGAGATTCTTCTTTGGATCCACCAGGAATTAGCTAACAGTTCAATTCTGCTAGGAAGCAGTCTAGGTTTTCAAATATAGATTTGGTTTTGGTAATAGTTCCATCATTCCTAAACAAGCATTCTGATTATCTAGTAACTACTAGAGATTTAGGGAAATCCCTTGTTAATATTTTTTTTTCCTTGGATATTTTTTTTTGTCTTAGTCTCTGCAGTTGACAAACAAGGTTAAGGGATTCACTGATGTGGAAAATACTGAAATCACTGTAGGCTTTTTGTTCTTTCTCACTGTCTTAGACTATATATATGAGAGATTTCTTGTCCTCATATTCCCTTAGTTTTTGACAAGCTTTTGAGATCTTTGTTTTTTGTAGGCAAGGTCTGCCTTCCTGCAGACAAAATAAAAGTTAATGTTGTTATTGTTCTGTGTCCCAGACCTTGTCACTCTCCCGAGTCCTCCCCCCACCCTTTTCTTCTAACCAACATAATCTCCCATTTTTCATTTGGAGAATGACAGATTCGAGAGTGTTACAGGAAATGCAATGGAGCAAGAATTCTCACTTACCAGAATTACTAGTATTGTTCAACTAAACCTCTTTGGCGTGGATATTACTAAACTTTCAGCAAATGAAACTTTTAAGTGTTGTGAATTCAGCGTATACTACTTCGTTGCAGGCAGTGATGAACATCTTTTTCTGTAACTTCTACAGCTGCCTTTTCAATTTAAACCTTTGTGTAATTGTGCTTTGTTTCTCAGCTATGAGTAAACACATAGGTATGTGTATACTTCTGTCTTTTTGTAGGTAAATATGATACAGCATCAGAATTTGCGTTTTGAGTTGCTTTTGCTTCTGCTGTATCAATAAAATTCTACAAATATGCAAAATACATGTAAGTCAGTGTGACACTACAGTAATTGGTGCAAGAAAAATGCATGGGTTCAGTTTCTTTTTAAAGATAATTCCTCAATACAAGAGATCTTCGGGTATGAGTGTTTTGAAGTCAAAACAGATGGGACACACAACATGTAATACACTTGTGCTTAGCTGTTGCTGAGGATTTGGGGAGCTTTTCAAAGCAAGTTCCTCATCCTACCTAGAGCAAGGCTTGTATTTTGTGAGGATCTTAGCTTAATTATGGCAGTAACTGAGGTGGTTTCTGTTTGAAAATCAGTACTTTACACTTGGATACCTCCACCATGGTGGAAATAATACAAATATAAAAATGGTGGTCCATACTCCAGTAGACTAACATATAAAACCGTGGGTTGATTAATCATTGGAGCTTTACATGCTTGTTTATGTGAATGGCATGCAGATGAAACATGAATAAATGAAAAATAGGCACTTGTAGGAGACAGTTTTTTAATTACAATTCAACTGTGTACATACAATCTGCCTTAGTATGGGGAACAGCTACTTAATCATTATGCAGATCCAGATTGATACTCATGTAGCAGAAAAGATGTTTAGATGTTTGTCTGCTGCGAGTATGGATGTGTGTGTGTATGCACAGTGTTGCATTCCACTGAGGGAAACTGCGAGGAGTTGTTTTAGAAATGGGTGGTCAGGAACGAAATTAAGCCGAACGAGGCAAATGTTGTATCTGAGAACCGTTTATTGGTAACGAAAAAACAAAAAGAAAAAGGAGTTGCGACGGGCGCCCGGACACGCTGTGAGTAGGCTCTCGGATCGGAGGTCCAGGACCCTGGACAGGGTCACGGTCAGGCGGCGGGGTGGGATCAGCGCGGCAGGGTTGGATGCAGGCAGCCCAGGCAAGGACGCGGGGGGGAAGCGGCAGGGCGGCGGTCAGGGACACAGGGAGGCAGGACAGGCGCGAGGGCGAGCAAGAGCCAGCGGGGGCAGGACAGCCAAAAGGCAGGCTGGGGCCAGGGCAAAGGAGCGAGCAAGCGAACCAGCCAGTGACGGCACAGCGACAAGCAGCAGCAAGTCCCAGGGAACAGTGGCAAGTCCCTCAGCAGGCTGAAGCCAAAGCAAAAAAACAAGTCCCGGCCAAAAGACAAGTCTCCAAAAAGCCGCAAAAAGCCCCCAAAAGCAAAAACCACCATCTCCAAATCCCCCCAGAGCATGTAGTGGAGTTACCTTTTATGCCTTCTGGCTCCTCCCAGAGTCTGGCTGCTGGCAGGAGACCATTGGCGCAGTCCAATGTCCCACTGCATCCATTGGTAGAGACCTTTCGCCATCCGATTGGAGAAGGCCCTCTGGGGAGTTCAGTGTCTGCTGCTGACTGCCTGGCCCATGTGAGGTGTTGCTTGGTGAAGTCCTCTCAGAGACAAAA
Source organism: Corvus kubaryi (assembly GCF_017639235.1). Lineage (NCBI taxonomy): Eukaryota > Metazoa > Chordata > Aves > Passeriformes > Corvidae > Corvus > Corvus kubaryi. The sequence goes on along the minus strand of NW_024581137.1, from coordinate 4,765,546 downwards.
CTTCTTCTAGCTGCCTCCTGCTCGTGGCACATGTGCAACCCCTCCCCCATGTGCTTCTGACAATCAGTGTTGAGACAAATCAAAACTAAATTGGCTCCTCACACACAGATAAATAATAATGCTTAAATTCATTTAGGAAAAGTTTCTGAAAATTCTTGAAAAAGAGTGGATGAAAGCACTGATTAAGGGGGTTTTAGAGTGATGGGAACCTCTTGAAGTAAAATGAGCTTTGCTTGTAAGTATGATTGAACACTGCTTTGCTTTTCACACTCCTAATGTGCATGTGGCTTGCCTGGTAACCATGGCTAAAAGGCATGAAGTCACAGACAACTATTAAAACGTTTAGATTCCTAGCTTGTAAATACTGCATTTCTCACAGAATTGGAGTGAAATCCAGTCTTATGTTTCATGTTCATCCACTTCATATCCATTGGGATGCAGCATTTGTGAAAGAATCAATTATCCATTTGTTAGTCTGTGGAGCTTTACAAATTATACATTAGCAGATTGATTTCTCAGGTTCACCATTGGGGGACTGATTGTATAAGGTGGGTTGATGATAAGTGTCAGGAGAGGAGGAGTTGCCACAAAGAACACAATTAAAAGAAGCTTTCTGAGTGGCCGTGAATTTACTCCTAATTGAAGAGCTGACTTAATCCATAGTAAGAGCATTTATTTCAAGCATTTTACATTAGGTGATTGATTATCACATGAAGTACATTTGCTGCTAGATATTTGATTTTTCTTTCCTTTAAATTTAGGATTTTGCAAAACCATGTATTTAGATCTCTATGTGCAAGGTGTCTGCTAGCTTTCTCTCCTGCTCCCTAACCTTCTTTTTCATCCATTAAGGTAACATTTTTTTTGTTCTATAGTGTCAGCTTGACATTATTGATTTTGAACAGTCAAACTTACTTACGTTGTCCAGAATTCCAAACATGTCTCCATCAGAAAGAAAACTGCAGATAATGGAAATTCAGTGGAAGGTATTTCTTCCTTCTTTGCTGGTACTTCTACAGTGTGTTAAATTCTGAAGCTGTTCTCAGGTAAATCATTTAAGTGTATTTCCATTCCTAACTAACAGGATCCTCCTTATTGCCCAATTTGAATTATGTTGCTTGAGAAATACAATGTGTATTATTATCATTTATACAGTACTGGAAGTATAATTCTGATCACAAAGTAGTTGTGCGTTTTTACTTGATTGGCCTAATACTAGGGGTCCTGATTAGGTAAAAAAAAGATTACCCGATATAGTGCTAGTAAAATAACAAATAGCCTTTTCAACGTTTTATATACAGCTTCCTCTGGTTTTATGACATGAGGTTTAAGATTAGATAATCTCTTAACTGAGTGATATTAACATGGATTATATGTTCTATATTTTAGATTCTTGTACATTTTACAGGTTTTTTCAACACCCATTTGAAATACCTTTAAAACAGTCAACTGACCAAACTCCAGTGCATATCATCGTTCCAACTGTATTAAATAATCAGTCCTTCAAATTATGATGAGTTAGTGACTACCTGTGTCTTCTCTAATCTTGAGTGATTCTTTGTCTTCTGTAGACATGTAAAGGTAGATCTTGCAGGAGGGGCATTTATTCCTTTACTGCAAAATCCAAAGCCTGTTTCCTTTTGTCAGGCAAATAAACTTTTCAGTGGGTTAGCTGGAAAAAGCTTTAAAAAAACTACAAGGGAAAGGCAGTTGAAACTCTGTGCCCGATTTTTTAACATTTAATAAAAAAATGAAAAACAAAAGCAGGGTGAGGGGGGTGACCCACAATATTATTCGTGTTCCTCCTTTCTGAAATATCAGAATTATCCTCGGGGTATTGATAAGGTATAAATGCAAATTAATTCTGAAATGGTAAGTAGCTTTGCTGACTGGCACAGAAGTGTATTTAAACAGATGATGATTATGAAAAGAATTGGAGCTGATTCTAGAAGAAACACTTTGGTTTAGATAATATATGTACCAATTTTATCTCTGGTCTTTGCTTTCTCATTTCCGGGATAGTTTGAGATCTTAAAGAGTTCTCAAACAGCTTTCCAGTAGAACATAGCTCTGGAGTCATAGGCTTGACTGTTATTTAACTCTGAACAAGAAGATTCTGGCATTAGCAGTTCTTCCTGAAACTTCATTTTTAAATGCATGTAATATTCAGCCTGGACTGTTCATGGTCTATCATCACTTTCTGAGCTCCACAGAAAGTTCTGAATTGTAAAGTCAATGAGCAGGCTAATAGTCTAGTTTGTGCTAGTTTGACTTGAGTGCTGAAAAAAATTTACTCTGTGTTTGCTTTGCCTTGTGTATGTCATTTCCTATTGAAACTTAGCAGGAGATTTGTGTAAATGAGCAGGCCTCTTTTAGTTGAATTTAGTTGTTTTCCCTGATTGTCATCTGTGTATGGTGTAGACAAAAAGGAAAAAAGTCATAGGAGAAAGAAAAAGTTAATAGCAACTGATAGAGGTGTTGGGCATGCAGAAAGCTTGTAACAAAGTGCTAGTTATATATGCTGTTATGAAATACTGTATCATCAAATTTCTGTTTAACAATAGAACAAGTTTGGAAGTATTGTGCACAATTTTGAATGTGGGAAAAATGCAAATACACTGACAACATTCTAGAATCTTAGAATCATAGAATGTTAAGTGGTTAGAGTGTAAAGATTACGTAGTCCTAATCCCCCCTGCCATGGGCAGGGGCACCTCCCCCTAGACCAAGTTGCTCGAGGCCTTACTCAGCCTGGCTTTGAACACTGTCAGGGCAAGGACATCCACAACTTCTCTGGACAAACTGTTTAGTGTCTCACCACACTGACAGTATATAATTTCTTCTTAATGTCTAAGCTAAACTTCCCCTTTTTCAATTTGTACTTACTACTCCTTGTCCTATCTTTGCAGTTCCTGATGAAGAAGTCCCTCTCCAGCTCCCCTGTAGGTCCCTTTCACATACTGGAAGTTTGCCATGAGGTCTCCATGCAACCTTCTCTTCTCCAGGCTGAACAGCCTTGGCTTTCTCAGCCTGTGTTCATAGGGAAGGTGCTCCAATTCTCTTACAAACTTCATGGCCCTCCTCTGGACTTGCTCCAACAGTTCCAGGTCTTTCTTATGTTGGGGACACCAGAACTGTGCACAGTACTCCAGGTGGGATCTCATGTGAGCAGAGTAGAGGGGCAGAATCACCTGCTTTGACCTGATGGCCACACTCCTTGTGATGCAGCCCAGGATTTGATTGGCTTTCTGGGCTGTGAGCACACACAGCTGGCTCATGTCGAGTTTTTCATCACTTGTCAACTCCAAGTCTTTCTCCTCAGGGCTGCTCTCAATCACTTCTCTGCCCAACCCATTGGTGTGTCTGGGATTGCCGTGACCCGGATGTAGGACCTTGCGCTTTGCTTTGTTGAACTTCACGGGGTTTGCTTCAGTCCACATCTCAAGCCTGTCAAGGTCCCTCTGGATGCCATTATCTCTTCCCTCCATCTTGCCAATTGCACCACACAGTCTGGTGTTATCAATGAACTTGCTGAGGGTGCAGTTGGTCCCACTGTCCATGTCACCAACAAAGATGTTGAACAGTATCGGCCCCAGTATGGACCCCTGAAGTGTTGCTATGACCCAGCCCCCTGTGGGGCTGGGGCAGTGAGATGCCAATCAATCTCAGCCCCTCCCCTGGATCGAGTTTCCCGAAGAGGCAGACTCAGAGGGTGGGTTGAGGGGCGGCTCAGAAGCCTAAGATGCACCCTCCCTGGGTGGCACCTGCGTACAAGCCGCCTCCCCTGGGTCGGGAAAATTCTCGGTTACTCGGTTGTTCATTGGTTCTCTATTATAACCCCGCCTCTCGGTTTCCCCCAGTGGTTCTTGTTAAATTGTATCCTCCCCCTGGCTTGTAACTCATTGGTTGTTTTCCCCTTTCACCACAGTTTTCAAATTCCCTATAAAACTGAGGACAAGCCTCGGGGAAGGATCCCATCGCATTCCATCCCTTCAGAGCTTGTTCGGGTTGCGAAACTTCTAACAATAAACCTGTTTGGAGGCAGACCTGAACAGCCTCTCTCTTCCTTTGTCTCTGAGCTAACGTGAGCCGATACCATCAGCTCCTGCCGTATTCCCTCTGCAAAGAAGCCAGCTAGCTAGCTCAGCCAGCAGCCCTTTTCCTGATGCCAAAGTCACTTCTGTGACGGGCAGAAGTAGCGCAGCTGGACTCTCTCTGACCTGGGGCACGCCAGAGCTCGTGCAGCGAGCACAGAACTGCAATCATGCAGGACACCGCTCATCACTGGTCTCCACATGGACAATGAGCAGTTGACCAAAACTCTGTGTGTGTGGCTATCCAGTGAGTTCTGTATCCACTGAGTGAGTGGTCCACCCATCAAATCTCTGTCTCTCCAATCTGGAGACAAGGATGTCGTGCAGGAGTGTGAAACACTTTGCATTACGTCCAGGTAGACAATGTCAGTTGCTCTGCCCCTGTCCGCCAACACTGTAGCTGTGTCACAGAAGGACACGAGATTTGTCAGGCATGATTGTCCGCTTGTAAAACCATTTTGGCTGTTACCAGCCACCTCTTTGTTAGCCAGGTGCCTTAGCATGCTTTCCAGTAGAATCTGCTCAGTGACCTTGCCTGGCACAGAGGTGAGACTGACTGGTCCGTAGTTCCCTGGGACTTCCACTTTCTCCTTTATAAAAATGGGGTTACATTTCCCTTTTTCTGGTCATCAGAGACTTCACCTGACTGCCATGATTTTTCAAAATGATGGATCGTGGCTCAGCAACTTTGTCTGCCAGCTCCCTCAGGACCCACAGATGAACCTCATTGGGTCCCATGGACTTGTGCACATTCAGGTTCCTTAGATGGTCTCGAATCTGATCCTCTCCTACAGGAGGCTCAGGATCTTTATCCTCACAGTTCCTGGATCTGCCTTTCTCGACTTGGGTGGCATGGCTGAAGCACTTGCCATTGAAGACAGAGGCACCGAAGTCATTGAGAACCTCAGCCTTCTCTTTGTCCAGGGTAGCCAGGTCTCCCATTTTTTTCAAGATATTATCCTGTTATTCCACATTATCCCTGGTCTTTCTTCTGTGTGCTACATACCTACAGAAGCCCTTCCTGTTATCCTTAGTATCCTGCAGGAGGGGTTTTGCCTTGTGGGCACTGTTAATTATCTGAGTACAATCACACATTTAATCTCCAAAGTATTGCCCTATGGCTTTCAAACCACAGCACAGCAGATAAATTCCATCATCCTGATCCTCGTTTTCAATTTTTATGGGAAGATAGCTTACATAGTCCACTTTGCCTGGTTTCTACACTTCATTTTTTCAGAGTCAAACTTTATCAAAGTCATTTGACAGGAAAATAGGAACAGTGTAGACTGTAGTATTGAGCTGTCAGCTCTTTTGGTGGGTCCTGTTTTGTGTCTTTTTGTCTTGGGTTTTGTTGCAGTAGTGTCTCCAACAAGGCCCATCACACTGGAGTGCTGCCAGATCTGCTGTTGCTGTAATGTCAGCCTGATGGTGGATGTAGGTGCTCAACTAATGAGAGGAACATGACCAGTTGAATGCTGTACCTTAGTGCACGACCCTGTGCCAAGACTGGACTATTGAAGACAGATGTTTTGTCTTTGCAATTGAAAAGTAACAAAAGAAGAGAAGAAACTTAGCGAGAAAGTTGTGGCAATGGCAACTTAGATGCACTCCAGAACAAAAAACCCATGCCACTTCCATGATAAACTCAGTTAAGCTTTCTATACTTGTTCTTTCAGAGGGCCGGAGGTGTTCCTGGTTGTAGAGGGCATGGTGCAGATGTGCTGGCTTTTTCCCCATGCCCACCCCTAGATGGAGGCAAAGTCTTCTCTTGCACCTTGATGAGCAAAACAGAAATTTAGAAAGGCATTTTTCAAGGCAAGGCAGGAATAAAAGGACATGCTGGTTATGAAGCTTCTAGAAAGTCAGACTGCCAACTGATGTATCTTGCCTTACTCAGCATCCTCCAGTCTTAGAATTAGCCAATCTGTGTGTAACATCTGAGAACAGAGCTTTTACAAGGATGTTGGCCACACCATCAGGTTGATGGGCTTGAGTACTCCTCTGCTGATACCCCCCTAAATGTGACAGGAGGAGCACAGCTGTGGAATGTGCACCAGCTGCCTGCATTGCTAGTCATGCACTTGCCTCTGATCTTGAAATGTAGCAACTCAGCATAACCATTCTGTGGCCAACAAAAATACTTCTGGAGCACGTAAGTCGAGGAAAACTGGTTTAAATTCCTCCTTGCCAGTGAACTTCTTTGCAAACAGCACACAGTTGAAAGACCACTTTGTGATAGGCAGTAATTGCAATATTTCCAGGTGTCATTTTGTGGTGAGACCAAGAATTATGTATTCTGCACACAAGAAAGCAGGAAAGCAAAAGGGCAGTGTAATTTTCCCAACTCATCAGGCAACTATGGCAGTGCAGTGTTCAGTTGTTCAATCTTTATTATAAAGAAGCTTCTAGAAAATATGATTTGGGCATATATTATTTTCAAGGTGGACGAGAGGAAAGCTTCCTTTCTCTAAGTTAGAATTTGTTGTGTGTGTGAAAGATTATGGGGGGGAAAACTTTCCAAAGAGTGTGAGAACACCTCTGTTTATCTCCTGTAGATAGCCCATGTGGACAGTGTGTTTTAATATGCTTATTATGTACTTTTAATGCAATTCCAACTGCCATAGCATATATAAGGACCTGCGATACTTCAGACACAGTTGTGTAATATCTAATGTGATCCCACAACTCCAGTGCTCTTCCGGTGACACTTTATTTTTACACAAACATATGATGGATTTCTTTCATCATGCTCAGAACCACAGGAGTGATCTAATTTGTGGTTTAATCCATTCAATGTTTTATGAGCATAAGAAAAGTTGTTCTTAAAAGTGTGAGAGACTTATCTGTGTGAAGATCCTTCAGTGATTCTTGAAATGAGCTATTTGTTACAGAGGAAATCAGCATCATGATGCATAAGAAGTTTCTTGGTACTTGAATATAATTGGATTGAGTTTTTGTAGTGGGCTGAGTTCGTTCCTGGACGGAAACACCAATTAAGGGTAGTGGTTTTGGTTCAAAATCTTCATTACTTACTTATTTTCCTTCTGTGAGATAAGAATTAGGAGAAAGTAAAGCAGGCAAAAACCTTAAACAGTTGCAGTACAATGAAAGAGTTTTATTACTAATAGAATTAAAAGTAAAGAGAAATAACAAGAAATTAAAGCAAACCTCCCCCCCCCCCCCCCCCCAGCACTTCTCTCCTTTTACGCAGCTCACACAAGGGATAACAGAACATGGGATGTTAGTCAGTGTTGCAGTTCTTGAAAAGTCTCTCTCTTATGCTTAACGAAAAAAGGGTTTTCCTTCAGTTGCACGTGGTTCTCAAACTGCCACCAACAGCAGACCCGCCTGGAAACAATCAACCTGCTGTGGTGTAAAACATCTCTCCCATGAAAAATCTCACAGTTCCTTCACACTGCAAGACATGGGCCATCACATGGGGTTATTAATCTTTTTAAGGATGAGTTATTTTGGCCTGCACACAAAGGCTTTCTTCGCCACAAGTCTCTAAAAGCCTCTCACTGCTTCTATATAGCCTGGCATAGGCACTCTTCACAATCTTCACAGGCCACACGTGAATTCTCCATCCCCCCATGTACTTCAAATGGATTAAAGAGACAAACAGTTTGTGGTATTACAGTTTCTTACCACGGCATGCAAGGAGGTTTTTAAGCTACGTGGGAGAAACACGGCACCGCCCTGTTTTCTCCCGTCGCCATTTTCAGCTTCGTCCCACGTGACTCACTTCTCTTTCTCTCTGACTCTGAAGCCGCCATGTTGAAGGGTGTTCTTGTTCAGGCTTTATGGTAGAGAAAGCCTCGCTCCCTTTACTGGCTTTGTGGTGTCTTCTTCAGTTCAGCACGAAGTGTGCTGGCTGCAGACAGGAGGCTCTGCTGGCTCCCGTTGACTCCGCCAGCTCCACATGGAGAGGAGAGGGACCCGCCTGTCCCCAGGAGCCACGCTGGATGGGTTTAGCTGTGGCAGTCCATGGCTGGTTTTAGCTGCCTGCGGCTCTGGGACAGTCCCTCCCCAGCGACCCAGAGTCTGTGCCGCGGCGTTTGGAAAGGTGGAAAGGGGCAGTGGCCCCGGCAGGGCCTGGAGGCTCGGAGCCCCCCCACCTTCCAGCAGGCGAGCTAGCACAAAAGGCAATTCCTGCCTTTCCATGCGGTTTAAGTATGTAAATTGTGAGAAGCGTCATTAGTCTAAAAGACTGTCCATCAACTTAGGTTCAACCCACTACAGTTTTGTATCCAAGAGGATATGCATCAGGTTATTCAAATTATAAGTTAGTCTGCCGTACCTTAGTTATGAATAGCTGTTTAAGCTAAGTAAACAGTAGCAGATACTGTCTAACTTCATAGGTAAGAACCAAAAGTGTGTTTGGATAGGGAAGGGAAAATTTCTTAAATTGGGGCAGTTTTCAGGCTTTTCTCCGTATTTGTCTAAGAATGAGTAAACCCATGTTGCACTTCAATACCTTCTAATACATCTGAGAATAGTATTAGAGCCAAAAATGAAAGTAAGAGAAGGAATTTGAATAAATAAATAATTACCAGCATAGCCATCAGGCCAAACTAAAAAAGTTTTCAGTTGCCCTGATGCCTGTGTGGTCACCACATTTTATCCAAAGTTTTGATAGTGGGAATTAATAGCTGTGGTATGCAGGTACAGATGCTTAAGGTCTGGGAGCCTGAGACTTCATGAGAGTTCCAGAGCCCTGAGGCAGGTAACTGCAAAAAGTCAAAATTTTGGGGTTAGGCAAAAGGCTGGAAAGAAGGCTGTCTTTTGGCTTTGTCACAGAAATACCCACTCTGTGAGGGCTTTTTGATTCGTGCGACTAAGCATTGCTCAGCCGTTAACATGTAAATCTTTCAAAGTGCAAAGAATGTTAAAGCATGTCATTGGTGATGTAACTTTAAAAGTATTTTTTCTTTATTTTCTTTATCTAGAGCCCAGTAAAGATAAATCAGATCAGCCTGGATGAAAGTGGAGAGCACATGGGTGTTTGCTCAGAAGATGGCAAGGTACAACAAATCTATTTATATATTTGCTGAGGTAACACGTAGTCCTGGTTTTACACTAGAATAATTGTGATAACCTGTGGAGTGTATTCCTGCATTTAGCACCACTACTTTGGCCATACATGTTGAGAACTGAGCTCACCTTTGAATACTCAAAATTAAAGTCAAATATATTTTGCACAAATATGCTGTAGGAAAAGTAATTACAAGAATGTCAATAATGTAACTGCTATTAAGCTGATTAACAGCTGTGACAAGAGGACATGTCAACTTAATCATTACTGCTGTCCCAGTTCTACTTCAGTGACTATTCTGCTGTTCCTGCAAGACAGTAGTTTAATGCCTTTCTGCTATAAATCCACAAAATTGGATTTTGTGGGCTTGATTTCTGTGGGTTGGTGGTTTTCATTTTCACACACTTTATGAATGTTTCTCTTGAATTATAGAATCTTTTGATAAACAATCATAGTTTATCAGAAGAATAAAGTGTCTTACAACAGCCACATTAAATAAATGTAAAATCAATATATGTACAGTTTCCTAAAAAACTGGCACCTACTTCCTTGACTGAGGACATATATCATTTGTGTAGTGTATAACTAACAATTATCAGTGCTTCTCTGGAATGTTGAGCTGTGACATTTAGTGGTTTTGGTGATTGATTTTCCACTTATAAGAATGTCTTTTTGTTTTTTCAGTCAACGACAATATTTTCTAATGTTGGTTTCAATGATAAAATTCTAATGCACAGAGTGTATTTAAGCTTCTTTTCGAATATAGTGCCCATATACAAACGCAGTGCATTAAAAATCATTTAAACAATTTCTCAATATCCAACTTACTCAGGAGAACATTGCTTACACGGTAGACTTGGGGGAGGAGGAGTGTTGGTAATCCTAATGTTGCATTCAGTAGAAGTTCTTTAAATTAAAATACAATTGGATTTTGCAGTAGGAAAAATGGGGAAACAGCCCCTTTAGACTGTATGCATTTGGGTTTTTTCATTCCAAATAGGGTTTTTTTCCCCTCAGCAGGCAGGCAGCCAGTTTGTGTATCCAGGCCTTTTAGTTCTGAGAGGTATCTTGATGTCTTGACACAGTAATTGGGATATTAGTGCCTATCAAAGTGGTTGTAGAATTTTACATCCTGTGTGAAACAAAAGAGTATCCTATTTGTCTAAGCAAGATAAGGCAAGGGTCAGTAATTGTGCAGGCTAGTAAAAATGCTGAGCTAGCATTGCTGGTTTAGGTTTTCATATGGTTTTGGGAAACAAGCACTTGCTGTTGCTGTAAGGGCTCCTCAGATGTGACTGTGGATTACTGACTCAAAATACCTGTGCTGCAGGGAGACTACAAGCCATATACATTTTTTTGTATACTAATATTAAATATACTTATTTAATTTCAGAAATACTGAAAAATCCATAATACCTACTCTGGTGTAGCTCTGTTTGAAAAGACTTCAATACTTTAAATGGTGACTCTGTCTTCATTTAGTGAAATAGCTATTGTGGGTCCAGTGTGTGACATTACATACTATACAAGGCAGTCAAAAATGTAGTTCCACAGCCACAGGGATGGAGTATCACAAGTACAATATTCAGCATATTTGCATTCATAGAGTCCAGGGACACTGGTGCTTCACCATATTCTACACTTGTGAAAAACTCATCTGGAGAGGGTATTTTAGAAGTTAGACTTTCCACATGATCCAGAAAGGCTCATGTCTCTGAAATAATCCACTCTTAAAACTGATTAAAATACATACTTGTATGTTGTGCTACTGTATCAGAAAATGGCAGATTCCTGGCCAGATAATGTAGCACTTCAAGGTTCTGGTCATAACAAAAGTGTAAATTTACATTCCTTATAGCCCTTTCCTTACTACAGTAGGAGTGTTGATATTGTAAGAAGCTAAAACACTTGTACAAGTAGTTTCAAAGTCTTTATTAGCTTGATCAAATACATGAAAGTGGTGAAATCCTAAAAAAAAAAATAAACATGGGAAAAGACCTGTAAAACAGCTTCATTTTCTTAAATCAGTTTTAAATAAAAATGCAGATGTAATGAAGAGGCCTGGGAATTTTGAGTCAGCTGGATTGATGCAAGTATGTTCTACCAATTAATGAAGATATGTTCTCTTTTGCGATAAGCAGAGTGCATTTTCATGTATCAAAGTGGATCCAATATGATAGAGATGGAAACTATTTGGGAAGGCCTTATGATGAGAACCTCCTCCTCACATCCGTTCTGCTGTCTGATATATTTTAGTTTACTACTTTTTTTTTTCTGACTCTCAAACTAGATTTGATCTAGCCATATGGACTGGGGGGGGAGCACAGAAGCACAGTACAATTCTCTTCACAGTACAGACCCTCTTCTTGACAGTCAACATCCAGACCTAATGTCAAAACCTGTCACATGTATGTCACACATGTCCAACAAATGCCTTGGGAGCCACTGCAGCTCTTCTGTACTGCACATTTGGTTCTTTAAAAACCTTCCTTTCTAATGAACTCAGCTACAGCTGATCACCACTGGCATGGAAAGGAGCAGAAATCATAACCAACACCAGCCCTCTAGTTTAGCTGCTGGGTATTGAAATGTCAGGGTGTAAAAGAATTTTGGTGCTCAAATAAATAGAACAGGAAGCAGACTTGCATCTTCAGAATTGTGGAGATTTTTAGATTAGGTTTTTGAGTTAGTTTTGTCTGTAGTTAATTGTACATTCTCTTGAAAAACCTGGATTTGACTCCTGATTTTGCTAAAGCTCTCATGTCATTACAAAAGAGCAATGTAATTGGCACCCTTATTCTGGCTTGTAACTTTTTTTATATGAAGAAATATAAATTATATTGAAACTCCATGTGTTTGCGTATTTTAGTGTCATCTCTAATGCCTGTAGCAGCATTAATGTTAAGAATATCCATGAAGTATTACACTGATAATTTTTCAAGAAATGTGACTTGTTTTTCTGCCTTTTGATCACTCAAGGTTGGTTATTTCTTCCACACGTGGAAGTAAAGAAGCAGCTAAGTCTGGATTCACTGGAGTGATGGGTTCTGGATATTTAAAACCAGACAGGACTAGCAACATATAGTGGAATCATAAAATCCTTTTTCCAGCTGCCTAAGAGCATCACGAACAGAGTGGGCATGGAAAGTAGAAATAGATAAATCCAATATAGTTTTGTAATAGCAAAAGAATCACTTTCTTTCTGAAGAATATGAGACATTAAGAAGTAATAACTGTTAGATGATGTCCCTAGAGTAAACATGGTAACATGTATTTTTTGCAGAGTTGTTTTTTCCTCTTAGCTCACTCCGTTTTGTTTTCGTACTTGAAAAGAAATATCATATTGCCATATGCAGTGATATATTAGGAAAATGTTGAAGGTACTGTTGCTGATTTTGATTAATTACTTTTAATTTGAGAGGACTGTTTTGTAATTTTTGAGGATTCTGTTTTCACAGAATTTGCAGTGTTATGTTTTAACCATGTATTTTCGGTTTTTTTCTTTTTCCTTTCTTTTCTCTGTCTTGTTTTCTCTTTCCTGATTCTTATTTTGTGTAGGCTGTTGTATTGAATATGATATGCCAACTGATGGAAACAAAAACCCAGAAAGCAAAATCCTCTAGACATCAGCCCAAAGGTTTTCTAGGCTCACAGCCAGGTCCAATTCAAATACAACCCTTTGGCTGGCTTACATAATCACAGCTTTGTGATACATCTCAGTCTCCAAATATTGATTTTTCTAATCCTTTGGAGCAGTAGCTCAGCCCTACAAAGTGCATGCAGAAGTATTTTTAAAGCCTGTTGTTAGAGGCAGTATATTCACTAATGAGTAATGGACTGAGCTGATAATGCTGCTTAGGAGATGTATCCAGGAGACAAGCTTGAGAGGGAAATGAGGTGGTTTTAGATGTTTTTAACTTCACTGAGGCTGCTGAACTTTGAGCTACTCTAAGGATGTCCTAGTTCCTTGCTGATGGCTTAGTTCCTCTTGTAGTTTCCGTGAAGTTTAATATTTTTACTCTCTCTTCTTGACTGTCTGCAGGAATTTTGGGGGTTCTTGTCCTCTGAATTGATCTTTTTAGAGCTATTAAGTCTCACTTGTTGCGGCCCTTTACTGGTATTTACTGACTTCATTCTTCAGGTCGTTCTCAAAAGGGATTTATATTTTTTTGTTACTAATATTTTTTTATTTTCCCTCCTGAAGGAATCATGATGACAAGAAAGAAATAAGGTTAAAGGGTCTTTTAGAACTTAAGAGTCCAATGCTGAACATGCAGAGCAGAGTTACTGAAGGGATTACCTTCTCCAGAAAATTTTCCAGAAAATAATGAGAGCCTGTCTGAGAGCCTTCTTAAGTAGATTTGCTGTCAGATACATTTCCTCACTGATCGCTCCATGGGATGCTCTTCTTTTCTCCCTTCTTCCAGAGGTGTTCATTCCTTCTGGGATGAGTTTTCAACGACTTCTGACAGCGGGTGGAAACGTCTTAAAAACATAATGAAAAAGCAAACCAGTTATTATTCTTTCTGGAAATCATAGTTAGTAAATCAGTTACTAATTCCTGGCCATAAGTCTTCAGCCCCGTTTTATTCCTAAATTCTTCAGGAACTGGGTTGTCAACTGTCTCATCTGAGAATTAGGAAAGGGAATATTGTTTTTTGAATGAAGAGAAATGAGTCCAAAAGAGGGTTGTACTTAAAATAATCATGAGAGACCTTATTCTGTAGTCATATAATATGAGTCTAATAATATTTCATAAACACCTGATATCTCTGTACTTGTTCAGAACTAAAGGCAAGGAAACATTTTAGAAATCTGTTAATTCTCTTGACAGTAGAAACTTTTTTTTTAAATTCAATGTTGACGCTTCTTCAGATGGATTAATTCTGATAGATATTCTGATTGCCTACGGTTGCGACTCCATTGCTGACTGTTAAATGTACTGATACCATATAAATGACATAAATGAGAAGGGAGGATTCTTCAGAGAAAGACATTTCCAGTGATCATGGAATAAAACAAAATAGCACTGTATGTGCTTGGGAGGAGGAGAGGATGCCTAGAAATATATGGGACTTGGATTTCAGGGTGCTTTTGCTTTATTGTCACAAATTTCTTTTCTTCTGTAAACCATGTATTGCTTGGAGGGAAAAGAATCCTACCATTCTTTCTCAGAAAGGAAGAATTTTTAATTTATTTTCTCCTGAATGTTATTCTGTTGTTCTTACCATAGTTAGGTTGCTATCTGTTAAACAGATTTCATCAGCCTAAAGCAAAAGGAACTTACAGTTTTTACTGTGATTGTAACAACAACAAAAAAATATTCACAAAAAATGGTGAGGGAAAATATTCACAAAAGTACTTTTGTACTGCTGCAAATATTAGAGATATGTCACAGTAGAAGACCAAGCTGTATCAAATAGCTCTGAATTGTTAATTGTGTCTTCCTTTAGGAAAAAAGATGTCACTGTTAGCATTCAAATTAATCTTCTAGTTGTTAGGTTTTTACTTTCAGTGTTAATTGTTCAGTGTAAATTAGGTAAATACATTTGGTTTTCAATACACTTTTTCAGGTGCAAGTGTTTGGATTATATTCAGCAGAAGAGTTTCATGAAACGTTTGACTGTCCTATTAAAGTAAGTGCTTGTTTTAATCTTTAGTAATTGTGGTGGTGCTGTCTTTAATAACAGAAAGGTCACATTCAATCTAAATGAGAAAGAGGAATACCACTTCCTTACAATGTTATTTAAGTCACTAGAAAATAGTTTTCTATCTCAATATAAAAGCTTTTGATCTGGTTAGGTGGAAAGAAAGCCAATCTTGGTTTTGTAAAAAAGTATTATTGACTTTTTCAAATACAAAAGGGACAGTTAAAGAGAAATTGTCCTGTTTCAGGCATTACCCATCCCAATATATTTCTTTGTAGATTTGTGATACAAATTCTGAGGGTTCTGCTAAATGTGAGGTCAATATTTTGGAACCAGTTCATATCCATTAAACCTGCCTCAAAATAAGGCAATGGGCAGTGATATTGATGTATCCTATCTGAAGGGAAAACTTGAGTTTAACTCGGCTTTAGAGAAGTTTGTCTGCCTGGCTGTTGAAAAAAGGACCTCTAGTAGGTCTATGGGAGAACATAGTACTTCTTAACAAGAAACATTTCTTGCAGGAGAAAAGGTGATGCGCGTAAATGTTTGCGTTTTGCTACTTGGTGTCTTCAATGTTGCAGCTGCTCTTTAGAGCGGGGGGGGGGGCCCCCCGGGGGGGGGGGGAAAAGGAATGAGATCATTAACATTTCACGCATGCCAGATGCGACTTGCTTGCCTCCTAGTGCCTTCACTGCTCGTACAGCTGGATCTCCACACTTGACATGTAACACATAAGGCAAAGAGACTGTGTAAGATACTACACAGTGTTGTCCTCTGACAGGGCTGAGGTATGTGTGCAGGCAGACCCAGACCAGATTTAATTGGGGTAACTCTTGCTCACAACAGTCCTGTTCTGTTTGGTCCTAATTCTGCTGCCTGCTATACAGAAAAGTAGCTATTCAGTGTAACATGGCCCTCAATGTCACGCTTGTCATACAGCATATAATATGAAGAATTTTCTTCTTTTCTAGGAAAAACAAACAAACAGTTGTCTGAAACAACTAGGCTTTACTTCAGAGAAAGAACTCAGCTGTAATACTTGATAATTGACAAAGGGTTATGTAGTGTAAAAAGTGATGTGGTGCTTAATGTAAACTCTTATTTAAGCCACAATCTTCTCTTTCCCCCTTCCCCCACCACTCCCAGATTGTTGCTGTTCATCCTCATTTTGTAAGATCCCACTTCAAGCAATTTGTAACAGGAGGAAAAAAGGTAAGCAGTCATAATGAACTTTGGCTACCTTTAAATAGCCTTTTGAAATAGCTCAGAAGGCTTTTAATACCTAGAACAAAGACTTCTGCTTTTTCCTTCTCTTTGCGCATTGTATTCTAAAGCATTGTTAATTAAAAGTGATTTCAGGGGGAGAGAAAGTGCACTTTTTATGTTAAAAACATGTTGCAACAAGTTGAGATTCAGAGTAGAAATACCATTCTGTCTACATAGCCTGAAAAAAAGTCATTTATATTTCCTAGGCCAGATTTTCTCTGTTTTAATTTGTTGAAGTGGGAGCAGAAGTTAGACCTTAATACTGATCTTTTACAAAGCATGTTGATCTTCGGTTACCTGTGGGTGATTTTTTGGGGTGGGGTTTTGTTTGTTTGTTGGGAGTTTTATTTTAAGGAAATAAACCCAAGTATCTTCATCGACTCTTGTCCATGGTGAACAGTTTTGTTGGTTTTTTTTCAAATGAACTAAGGGGAGTTCTTGGTATAGTAGAGCTCACCCCATTCTAAGCACTTATATCTCTATACAGATAGGTAGTCTTCTATTTGGATCAGTTGGTGTTTTAAATGTGCATTAAGTGTCTTATTAGTGTAGGATACAATTCTGGCTTCCAAATTGCAGCTGTTTCCAGGTCCTACAAGTACCTTATATCACATCACATTGCATATTTTCAGTCAAAATATGAAAAGTTTTATTTGGAACAGTTTCTTGAGTTCATGGAATTTTCTGTTGCCTTCTGTTACGAATTAAGGATGAACAATCCTCATAGATGCATCAAACTAAATGCCATTGCTCTCTCTTACCAGCATGTAAGAACTACAGACTTCTAGTGCTGAATACATCTTAATTTTCATTAACAGTTCAATATGTTTCAAAGCATAACTGTGCTTTATTTATTTAAGTGGCGTGTGTGCTTGACATCTTTTTCTGTCTGGTAGAAGTTGGTGTTGTCCTTAAAGTAATGCACAGTCAGTGTGTCTCTGTGTCAGCCACCAGTTTGTGAAGCTTTTTAGTGCTGATAAAAGGGGCATGAAAAGAGAGAAGCAAGGAATTAATAGAACGGGGCTCCGTCAGGTGGTAAAAGATCTTGCATTCACCTGATGCCAAACAGAAAAAAACATCAGGGAGTTAACACATTCTCTTTGGTTATCTTTGATTACTTGACAGGTTGTTTTATATTCTGTCCTCTGGGGAATGGTATACTCATTCTTAATACATTTGTGCTTTGCTGAGGAACTTTCCTCCTTAGAAAACCTTTAATTGACATCTTAACATAAGGTATTTAGCATTGAAACAAATGTCCCTTGACATCTGTAATTTGATTTTATTGGTACACAAAACCAACAAATAAAACCTCTAGCCTTGTGGTAGAAACCTTTCCCCTTCTCTCCTTTCCTCCAAGAGGAGCATATGTACTTTTTTTATAAAAACAACAACAAAATGCTTTTTGAAAATTCAGGAAGCTAAATTCCACCTGCTAATATAGCTACTTCTTCTTTTTTTTTTTTTCCTGAACATTTACACCTCTCCTTAACTATAAAGTCGAAGAGTAGTATGGAGGCAGCAGGCAACGGGGAGCTGAACACAAGAGTGAGGAGAAGCAGGCTGAAGCATACAGCCTCAGGCTGTGGACCTCACCTCTCTCTCCCTGTGTCTGGAGATTGTGCAGTTGGGGGAGCTCCTTCAGGGAGGGGGACAGGTCCTCCTGTGGCTCCTGAGGTCTGTGCACTTTTAGCCTTTGCATGTATACAGTGACTTCATCCCTGATAGCTGGTAGTGGTGGGAGGCATGTTGCCTTTGTCCTCATCCACACCAAAGTAAGGGTAACAGTAAGAGTATCCTCATTTTGGATCAAACATAAGAGAAAAGCTTTGCTTAAAGCTCTCTCATGCTATGCTCCTTGCCTGAGGTGCATTAAAAAAACATAGTGTATATCATGTGAACTCTTAATCCCAAGGCTTGCTGGGTCTGTCTTTGTTTTTGGTTTCTGGGAATAGTGACATAATATATATAAGCATTTTTAAAGTTTAGTGGGGCTTTTTGTTTGCTTCTCCTTTATTTTTTTAGAAAAATATTCTTCATAACAATATAAAATGTGTAAAAAATATACTTTTCCATTCCAAAATCCTCTGCAGGGCATCCTGGAAATGTTCTAGAGACAGAAGGGGGAAAAAAACCCTAGCGACATGCTTCAGGGATGCACAGTGCAGGTCCTCAGTTCCCTGCACAGGTGGATGTCTGGAACTTGGGTGAATTGGCTGTGTAATACTGGGGTTTGCTATGTCTTAGAAGCTCAGCCTGACCTAAAGCTGACTTCAGAGCAGTGCTCCCTGGGGTAACTGGGGTAATCATTGTGAATTGTTGTAAGCTCTACTGTGCATATGTTTATATGGTTGCTTAACTTTGCTTAAGTAGGCATGTAGAGAAGCTTTTCTCTAAAATGTATTATGAACTAATTAACCTATTTAAATTGTTTGCTTACTAGAACACTAGTTTTTAAAAGAAAATAACTTCTATTAAGCTTGAGATAATATCATTGCCTTCTGTTTTGGGTTGGAAAAGCCTATTTCACACATTTTTTTAGTGAATGAATATTATATGTGCCTAGAAATAAGACAGGTACTGTGGAAATTGACACTCTTGCAGTGAGAAGCATTAGGTACCGTACTAAAAGAAGGTGCTTCCCTATCCCCCTCCTGATCTCTGCAATTAACCATAGCTCCATTGTGCAGATTTGGCAGATGATAGTAACCCTGAAATGATGATACTGTATATTGTAAATAACAGGGCATTTCTGTCCAAAGCAGACAATAGAGCTTCAAAGCAAGGGAAAAGACAAATACTGTGCTATTGAAGGCCATAACCTTCTACCTTTTAAAAAAGGGTCTAATCTCAAAAAATAACAGGGTAAAAGCCAACTAAATGAGGGTGGTAAAGCTGAAAACAAGGTGTTCTTGATTTAACTGTTAGAGTGCTGGTCTTTCCCAATACATCAACTAAATGAATGTTATTGTGAAGTTCAAGTACCCATTATGTTGTGAGGGTTAAAAAGACAGAACTAACAAAGAAAGAAGACTGAAGATTATTTCAGTTCCAAAGTCAAGGTATCAGTTACTGTGTCTTATGTAACGATAACTTAGGCGAGCAGGACAAGTTGAGATTACTCTCTCGGCAGAGACATCGTCCCTATTAATGTCACTAACTAGACACAAAGGTTTTTGTAGTGAAATTCTTAGGAGAGTGAGTTCTCTGAAATGATTGAATCACTCTGCTGAATGTGTGCTAATGAAGCGGTTTCTTGAGGCTTCTCTGCCTAGCATGGTAGTGGGGACCCAGCACAAATTAAGCAAATGTATTCTGAATTATAGGAGTAGAGTATTGCGTATCATAAAGGATACGGAATATTCAAAAGGAATGGGTCTCCTCATTTGCCTAGGACATATGATTTGTATAATAAGTATTGATTTGCATATCCAATCTGAACCATTTTAAGGGCTAGAGAACCAAAATAAAACTGCAGATTTACCCTGTGACTGTCAACAGTCTCATCTCTATATATCTATCTGTGTCTGTATCTATATAATATATTCATGGGGTTTTTAATACATATATATATGTGTGTGTTTGTGTATATATATATATATATAGGAAATATATATATATATTTAAAAACATTTTTTAATATTGTATGTGTTTCTATTGCTGGAGAAGATACATTATAAGAACTCGTTTTTGAATACAGGTGTGTCTGATCATGTTTGTCCCACTTATCCTCCCAGGATTAACATTTAAACATATCAGTGCTGGTGTTTAAACATAAGACTCTTTTTTTCTTTGTCTTTTATAAAAGCAGGGAGAACTTAGTGTTACCTGGGGCAAATTTCTCATTTTAAAAAGAAAAAAAAAAAAAACTATTTCAGTGTCAGAATCCTGGCCTGGACCCATGGTACCTTCTACCTGAGATGCAAAACAAGACAGTCTAAATTTCTTTCCACTCCAGATGGAGCAACAACATACACAGAGAAAGGATGGTGATTGCAAACGGTGCACAAATGGGAAGAGAAACAGCATTCTTGGGGATCTGTGACTGCTGTTAGGGGTAGTGGAATTTGTATGTTAAAGTCAAGTCTGCCAAGGAGTATCTCAGATTTTTTTTTTAATTGTTGCTTTTTAGTGTCAGCAGATGCACTTTGCGTGGTGAGTAAGTAGATGACCTTACCTCTGAACCCTCTGACATGTACTTCATAATAACTGAACTACTTCGACTAATTATTAAATTGTCAGGATGCTGTTTGCAGCACAGTCCATTTTTAGAAAGCAGATAGTCAGCTGTTTGGCATTATGTTGGGTAGAAGAGTACCAGACAAGAAAGGCAGATTGCTTTGTAAGCTACAAAATGTCAGTCAGTAAATACTCAAAGGTCTGATTTAAGTGAAAAAGGAGTAAATACTATGGCAATTTCTGTCCATGCATTGGATAATTTATCATAAGTAGGAAACAAACTGTAGCAGCAAGCAAACCACAATAATACCGGTCTGCGATGTCCTTGCTGCAATGTATAATGCCCAGATGTATCCCATATTATTGAGCAGATGGGACTTTGATATGTAGTATGTCCTGTTTGCTTAATAAGCATATTTTTTTTGCTTACATTTCTTCTTTGTGGGTATTTGGATATGCACTTCTTCTTTATCACTGAAACAAAAATTCTCCTTGTGCTGTAATAAATTTGGTTTGTGTAAAGTGAATGGATCTTAGTCCTATGTGCATGTAATCCATAGTTGTGTATTTTGCAAATGTCTGTGTAGAACCCTTTTTTTCATTGCTTGAGGTGGCAAGCAAAGAGGATCTAAGTATATGAAATGTATGTCTCTGCCTGCAAGACTGCAGGATTTGCTTTTCAAGGTGTTAATTCTGTAGCTCTTTGTGAATAGGCAACAGCTGGAATGTGACAGTTGAGTTATTAAAAGTGAAGCCTAATAAAAGTCCAATGGCATTTGTTTGTATTAAGTATCTCAAAATTTCTAGCTTCTCTGTCCATGAACTACAGCAGTAGCTCCTGTTTCATCTCTCACTGTTGCCATCGCATAACCTCCCGATGCTGCTGTCTGCCTCTGCCTCCTTGCTTGATTTCCCTTGACTGCACTCGCTGCCCTCCTCTCTGTTCACACCCCAGCTGCTTAGACAACATTTTGTGACGAAATCTTGAAAGCTCATCTTCAGCTGAAAGCTTGAGGCTTACATTATTCTCTGCCTTGTTTGAGCTCATCCAGTCCATCGTCTGTTTCAAATAGAAAGTGCAATTTTTTATTGCTGCTATATGTTTTCCTAGGGATGAACTATTAAACAGTAAGTCTTCATGCAGCATGCTGTTCTGTGTTACTCTCTGGTATCTGTTAATCTTGGCTGTGTCGGTAAATACTGGTTTTATGCTGAAAACAATAACTAGCTCTAGTGATGACTTGTAACCATGGAAATAGCATCTTAGGTTTTGTGGTCTTGCCTAGCTGAGGTGAAAGTGGTGACAGAGGTGCCAAAACACGGGACAAATGCCACAGGTAGGCTTATCTTCACACTTAGACAAAGGATAGGACAAGGAAATTACTTGTCCCTTAAAAGGGACTTTTTTCCTAATTTTAATTTTGTGAAATAAAAACTAATCCAACAGTTCTGCAGTAAGGAAGTGAAAAGTGGCTCTTCAGTTACAAATTGCAGTTTAAGCCTTTTTTTCTTCACTTCACTAAAACTTCTTCAAATCTTTACATAGAAGGCGTGTCTTGGTTTGAAAGACAGGTGTCTGCTAAGGAAGGCAGAAGCCTCCCTTGGAATGGAAAATATTACCCCCTTCCCTCCAAATTGTTATAATTTTGAAATTAAGGGGCTTTCAGGCAAAGATATGGGAAAAGGAATAACTGTTCTTTACTAGTATGTATAACAAGACAAACAACAACAACGGCAGCAACAACAAACGAAACCAGAAACCCAGTCCCAGCCTTCTCTCGGCTGTCAGGCCCTTTCCCCTTTGCTGCAGTCACGGCCACAGCCGGCAGGGGCGCTGGTGGCTCCCGGCCGGGCAGGGCAGGTGCGGTGATTCCCCCGCGGCTGCAGGGGGCGCTGTGGCGCGAGCTCAGCCACCTGTCCACACGGGTAATGGCGGCTCGGGTGGCGAGAGGGAGGGAAAAGAGGCTTCCTTTAGGAAGTCACAAGGGAAGCTGATCCTCGTGCCCCCTCTGGACAGCAAAAGGAGCTGTAGCAGGAACCTCAGAGTAGCAAGCTGGGAAGGCAGGGATGAGCAAAGTCTCAGAGTGGTAGACGAGATACATCAGACACTCGGCAGCTGTGGCAGGAGCCGCGGGGTGTCCCGGCTGGCCGGGGGTGCATGGCTGTAGTGTGGCAAAAAACCCGGAGCAGTGGCAGAGAAACGGCAGGGCTGGGCAGCGGCAGCCCGGCTCCTGAACACGGCCAGGAGAGACTCCCTTGGAGGGGAGGGGGCTCGGGGATCCCAGGGTTTCCCCTGAGGCACCTGAGCAGATGGTGAAGGGTCCTTTGTTTGGTGAGGTAGGGTGTTGATAAGGTCCCAGTTCAGTGGCTGCTGTCACGAGCAAAGGCTCACCCCACAGCCCAAGCAGGACCGGGCTGGGCTCTGGCGATGGCAGCGAATTCCCTCCCCCAAGCAGCAGTTCCCACCGTCCTCCTCAGAAGCCAAGAGGCAAGAAAAGTAATAGCTGCCCCAGCCCTCTTTTCCCCAGCCCAGTTCTCGAGTATCTCTGCCCCTCAGAGAGAAACCCTCAGATAACAGAAGTGCAGCCAGATGCCCTCCTCCCGTGAGTTTGGCAACTTCTTTTGTTTCTTAAGTACCTGGTCGTTATAGTTCCGTAGCACCAAAATGGGTGGAAATTCCTTAAGGGAAAGAAAAACAAAAGGGAAAACCCTAACCTCCAACAAGGCTATGTTGAAACAAAGTAGTGATGCTAGGCATCGGTAAAAGTGTGTTTCCTTTGAAATTTCTGTGAGAACAGACATCTTTTATTTCAGTATATTGAAGCTAGTAATTGGTAATGAGAATACATTAAATTGAATTACTTCACCATGTTGATACTACCAAAGCTGCAATCATTCACCTCTTTGTTCAGAGGATCGGGAATTCCTGTACATAGTATAAGACCGGGATTACGTGTAATTAGTGTTAATGCTAATTGCATGACAGGCTGCATTAAATCCAAGCACTCTATTCTCTTTAGCAGATGCACTCTAAAACAGAGTTTTGAGCTATTTTAGGTGGAGACTAATCTCCTGTTAGTGAAAGATATGAAGAGATGTATTCACTAATCCAAGAGATTGGTGAGAGAATTTAGAACCAGAAAGTGTCCTGCTCCATCCTCTTGTGTCATACATTTCCGTGTGTCATTTTTCTTAATGATCTGGTGGACAATCATAAGCAGTTAAGAAGACTCGCAAAATAATTAGTGAGCTAGCAGAAGATTGCGATGTACTATGAAGCAGTGTGGGTGGGGACCTTGAAGTTAAAGGTTATTTTATTTTAGCTGTATTATCAAATTGCGTGCATGCAAGATACACTGGAAGTGTGTTCTAAGCACAACTGTATTGTATGTAACAAAGGACTAGAAAGTTTTATGAGCCAAATGAAAAATGGGGAAAACAAACTCTATTGCAGAGAAGGCAAGAAAGTGGGATTTTGGCTGCTGTTGAAATATAAGTACTGTGAATGCTGACTACCATAGTACAGGATTTATGGCAATTAAAGTCCTAAAATATTTTTCCCCTACCAAAAAGAGAGGGAGGTGGTAGGAAGAACCCCTCCAGAAACTGTGGATTTCTTCTTACATGTCTTCTTTTGAAGTTTTAAATTACTTTCTGGTGTGATAAACATTTCAATGTGGAGATGAAGACTAAGAAAGAAATTAGTCTGCTTATTTTGAGAGAGATGCCTTCAGTAGACAACCATTCCAAAACACATAGGAAAGTTCTGGGTTCACAAATTCAATTTCCAGGTGTCATTGCTCTAAGAAATAATAAATAAATCACAGTATATATATATCAATAGCACACAGATAATTGCACTGAAGATAAATTAGTTAAGCATGTTTTGAGAATAAATATATTATTTTTTTGAAGCCACAGTGTGGAGTGGCCTTTGGCCTCAGTGTTGGACCTATTTCAGCTGCTGATCTGAAACAGGGAATTCAGGGTATTACAGTGATTCAGATTCATTTTACATCCTTATTATAGGCAATATCAGCCTGTTGTCTTCTACTGCCTTGGTCTGAAAATTTAGTTGTGTTCTTAGAGTTGAGCACAGACTGAAGGATTTTTCAAATTATCTTCTGTCTTTACCAGTTCTTTCTCAGATCACTTACTTTTCCTTGCAGTTTGTTACTCAAGAATCATGAAAAGGCATGATATTCACAAACCATGAATAACAAAAAAGATGCAAAGTGTCATACCAGGTTTGCTCTGGATCTTGAGTATAATAAATTGATTTAAATCATGGTTCAGTCACAAGCAGAAAAAATTCCAAGTACAATTAATATAATTGACATCAGCCAGGTTTAACCTTTCATATCATCCACATCAGGTTTTGCATCTTTGTCCAGTAAGTCACAATGCAAATACCATATATTTTGCTGCTGTCTTTATTGGATGGCATTGAAAGAAGCATCCAAGCAGCAGTTTTTCTTCTGTCCAGCTTCTCTTTAGGGGTTAGTAAACTAGGAAAAAAGTAATTTTCAAATCTGGATTAGCATAGCACTTAGTTTTTAATGACATCTTTAGCATCTGAGTGGAGATTATTGATTTGCGCTGAGGGCTGCTCCTGTGCTTAACATCTACCTACCAGTCTTCTAATGGAAATCCCTCCATATGGCACTGCCTTGTGAGCATAGATGTTAGCCTGTTTTCAGTGGCTTGCCCTCGTAGCTGTAAAAATAACATGTTCTGTGAGAGTTACTCAGTAGCTTTTTCATATGTGGGAAGAAAAATCTATACTGTCTAAAAGGTGTGCCTTCATGTGACCTATGTAAAGGACGCAAAATCACTTTGCTTGTGTTTGATGTCTGCAGCGCACTTCACACAAAAACTTCTCAATAGACTACCCTACCTGGTGCTTGCTTTAAACTCTTGGAGAAAATACTTGTCTTCTGGTGCCATCTGCTGGCTTTAGTAGGAGAGAGAGGCAGTCTGATAATTGCCGTTAAAATCTCGTATTTTGCTAAAAGATCTAGTTTTAAAGAACTAGTATCCTAACATTTGGCGTATTTATCCAAATACAAGTGGCGGGAAACCATATATAAAAAAGTGAGTACAGTTGGATCTTAGACAGGAAATATTAGCAACAAGAGTACTCCATTTGGGTTTTAGCGTGGTAGAAATCTTTGCAGGCAGCTATTTCACACCTTCCAGTGTGAGGTGTGAGCTCAGGTCCAGGTTGTGCATATGTCCATATGTGGGTGTACTCATGCGAAAGTTAGCAGGGCTGATACCTTAGAGTGTGGTCTCTGTAGATGCTTCGGCTCCTGACTTAGGTATCCCCTCCAAGTGCTGCACTTCGCATCTCTCAGAGTGATTCCATGTAATCCTATTAAATAACTTTCTGAGACATACAGAATCAGAATACTCTGATTTGGAAGGGACCCACAAGGGTCATCAAGTCCAGCTCTTAAGTGAATGGCCCATAAATGGATTGAACCTGCGACCTTGGTGTTATTAGCACCATGCTCCAACCAACCAGTTGGACTGTCTTTCTGTGCAGACTTTCTGCATGTAGATGGGTTTTTCTTTGCTGCTGAAAAGCATCTTATAACAACTCTTATGTATTTAGATATTCTAAAATACCTTCCTTAGTTGCAGAACCTGGGATTACCAATGACACAAGTTTTACAATCAGCAGCATTTGTGGTACAGTGCAGTTTGCAGATGTGGGACTAAAACACAACATCTCTAGACCCCTATGGAAGGCTGTGTAGTTCTGCATGGAGCCAAGAAAAAGGTCACAGGCTTGGGTATCTTTGATAATTTTCTTTGACTACCTAGTTTTTTTGGCGGTAAGCAGCCTATGACGAGACTGTTGGATCTCGAGATCGTGAGGTGACCTGGTTTCTTTACCAATTTTCTGAAGTGTTGTCACTAGTGCTGTAGGCTTAGGTTCTGAAATACCTTAATTTCTTTATCTTTAAAAGGTAAATAATTATAATTACTATTCTTTGGAGAAACTTGATGAAAGGCTTTCCTCTTAATATTATTGAAACTTAACTGGAATTCTGTAATATACAAGATGCTTGATGTACATATACTATATCAAAATGTTTGATTGTATTTGCTTTTGTTTTGTGATAGGTGTGTATTTTTCATTGCCCTTAAATGCAAACAGAGTATGGAATAATGAAGAAAAAATAATTCCCATGTTTGCATACTGCACTGTGTCACAGAAATATTTATTGTTTCACTTCTTCATAGTTGCTGTTATATGAAAGAGGGTGGATGAATAGATGGAAGCCTTCAGTTTTACATGAAGGAGAAGGAAATATAAGAAATGTAAAATGGAGAGGACACTTAATTGCTTGGGCTAATAATATGGTAAGTATTTTTCACCTCCATTACATGAACAAAAATATCTCTGTGTTGCACTGATTATTGAAATTTTTCAATGCTAATTGCCAAAATATTCAATTGAAAATCTGTGCATTTGTAGAATTGGGTACAAAAGGCATTGAAGGATGGTGGTTTATATGTCATTTCTTGGTAGAAATTTCTTCCATTGTTTCGTGCTGGTTAGTCAGAGTTCTCCAATATGATTGCCACTTCTGAAGAAATTAGGAAAGTAGCTCTACATACCACTGTGGTGGTCACTACTGCACACTATTGCTAATTAGAATTTTGATTAGTGCACTTTATTGAAGCAAACCAAGGAAGGAATGCCAATGTAATTCTTCTTTATATAAATAATAAAGTATCTCCACTCCCTGCCACCCCCTGAAAAAAAGTAAACTGTCTGGATTTTGTAATTTGTACTGAAATGACATTATTACATGCACTTTCAATGTTGCAGATTATAAAAAAATATAGTAATAATTTCTCATTTTGTTAGGCCACTAGAAAAAGTTAGACTTAGGAGAAAATAGGCCCCTTTTGTGCTAAGTGTAATTTTATAGGAAACCATTGCGTTCATTCTGAGTGTTGCATTTCACCTATCACTGTATATCTAATTGACGGCTCTATGTTTTGAGCAGTGAGGGATATGTTTTTAAGTGTGTATCATGTCTAAATTCCAAAGTATTTTTTAAAATACGGTGAAAGTACTTCTACTTCTGAAACACTAGCTTTTTTTTTCTTCTATTGTTTTTCCATCCTAAAGGGAAGCATTTATTAAAATATTTTAAAGCCATTGTTCTTTTCTATCTTTCAAAACCAGTTTGATGTGAAATTGTTAGAGGTGGACCTTTGTTTATTTGCTTCCTTTAATAACTCTCTTAGAATGGAAACTTCATGGAGGGCTTGATTGATATAACATTAGGTTTTTTGAAGGTTTTGTTCTTTTCAGAGCCATACAATTAAATACATATTCTAGGTATATGCGGGGGATGGATAGGATGAGAGCTATCCCTAGAGATGATGTGCCAATCAGAACACAGAATACTAATAAAACATTGAGAGCCATCTGTCAGAGACAAAAAGCCATGGTCAGGGCCTATCTTTCAAAGAAAAATGAAATTACCTCCTCCAAAAGATTAATATATTTGGTTATTGCCCTTTCCCTTCCCCTTTAACTTTTTAAACTCCGTTCTCTAGCAAGGTTTTGTGTTACACTTCTTTTTTTCAAAATCAGAGAAAGTCTTTATAGCCTTGCTTCTTACTGTGTGTGCTTGGTTACCTAGTTTTTATATTTAGTCAAGGTCTAATTCTGCTTTCCAGATGCATAGATAACCCATATTTGCTGCTATGCCCTCTTCTTCCTGCATGGCTAATAGCACAAGTTTTACAAACTGAGACATCTGAGGACCAAATCCTTAGAGGCATTTGGCTGCTGGACTCCCATTTGGACAGGTTTTAGCTCCTTCATGATAGGAAGTTGACTGTGGAAGTCCTTTCAGTTCATAGCGCAAATGCCATACCTGTTAGAGGAGAAGCCACTGCCCAAGCATTCTCACGCCATTCAAGGAGTCACATACACACCACCCCAGACTTTAACTGCAAGGACTGGAGTCCTTTTACTGTGGGCAGCTCCAAAGAGCTGACAGGTGCCCCTTTTGACTCCTTGCTCACTACTTGTGCACCTGCTCATGGGCAGAGCAAATTACATAGCAACAACTAAAACATCAGTGAGTCATCAACACTATCCTTACAGTAAATCCATAACTCAGCACTGTACCAGCTACTAAGAAGAAAAATTAATAATTAATTGCCAGCCAAAATCATATCTAGGTGTAAGTTCACAGTTTACAGCCTAAGACTTCAAAAAAATTCAGCTACTCACGCTAAGCAAGTAAACCTAAGCAAAGAGCATACTATATCACATGATATAACTCTAAATATCTTACTCTTATGTAAAACTTACTATATTAAACAACTGTCTCTCAACACTTACAGCCAAAGAGGATCCTTGGTTTGAAAGCCACTTTAAACATGAGCTGGTCTATCCCATATAAGATTTGCTGCCATGTAGAAAAACAGAAGGTGTGATACGGGTCACTGAAAATCATCCTTGAAGACAAAGTAGTAAGATTTATAAAAAGCAACTTTATTAAAATGCAATTCAAGCAAGATTAAAAATTTTGTCAGAAGAGCTTAGAAAACACAAAGCATAAGAACCTTGCTTACGTTACCTAGAGATCTGGGCTCTGTATGTTGCAGATGCTATGTGTGAGTTGTTGTTTGGTTTTTTGTTTTTGAAACCTTGATGTCTGCTAGCTGATGAGATGCCAGTAGAAGTGTGTTCCATGCTCACAGTTCTTCAGTGACAAAAATCACTGAAAAAAAACCCTTTCACCCACCCTCATACCACTTACTGTTCCTTGTGATTTGAAAAAAAAAAAGGCAAAACCTGGCTTAGACTGTGCCCCACCCATGACTTTTAAACAGTTGTGTCAGTGTATTTGTACAGCTGGGAACATAGAAACTCACAGTATAGGAAACAGAAATAGGCAGGGGAATCTTCTAAATCAGTTTTGCCACTAGGAAAATCCTGTTGCAGTAGGGATTTCTGCAACATGCATCAGACAGCGAGGCCCGTGGAAAGAAATAGGGACCGATTCTTGATAGAAGTTTCAGAGATCTTTATTCTCCAGCCACATGGCTGTGGGACTGCCGAAGAACTGAGCAGTCATGGGGCAACCAGGGTCCTTCCTGGACAGGGGAACACAAAATAACCAATGGGGAACAGGATTAGGGTACATGTGACGAGGGAGCAGGGAGACCCCGTAGGCCATGCCTCTACTCCAGGGTCCCCTCCCCCCAGACTCCACGCCGGGGGGGAGGAACCCCAACAAAATCCTGACATGGCATGGCATCATGGATTCTGACCTTTCAAGGTCTTCTCCATCCCCTTTTCTGTGATTTGAAGACTCACTCTCTAAGCTCTGTGAGCAGAAAAGAAGTCCCTACTAAAATGTTTTATTTTAGAGACTTTTGTTTTAAATTACCAAGAACAAGTCATTACTTAACATGAAATTAATTTCCATTCTGCTATTGGAAAGGTTATAGCTTACCTTGTCTAAATGACGTGAAAAAGATCTAATTATTGGTTCTTTTTTTCCTCCGTCTCTCAAATGACTTTAATCTTCCTGGTTTTTAACTTTTTGTTCTGTTAGTTTAGGAGATTTCCTGAGAAGGGAGTAAAAAAATCACAGCATACAAAAGCAAGCATTGTTTAAATATGCTTGCTTTTCTGTTTTAATATAAGTAGAAATGCATATCTTGAGATTGAATTTATTTATCTTAATGAGCTGTTGCTTTTCTTTTTCCAAGGTGGAAATTTCTGTGTCTCTACTGGGGCTGTTGTGAAAAAGCTGGGATTCTTTTTATTTCTCCAGGAGTAGCACCAGCCTAATAAGCCAAACTGGTTCATGACTAGAATTGCTAGTCTGTCACTCATTTACTTATTATGTCTTTTTATTTGGCATGTGAATTTAAAATATCTAAATTACTCTGATCCCTTTACTCCTTTTGTCACCTCCTAGATTAGGTGGGTTTTTGTATCAACAGTTTTTTTCTGTTGGCACACTCAGCTCTGCTCTGAAATTTATGCCATAAACTGCTCTGACTGCCTTAGCGTACAAAATGGTGAGCAGGAGTTTGTCATACTGAATAAAGTTCTCTTGTTTTTAAACTTTCAGGGCGTGAAGATACTTGACATGATCTCCAAGCAAAGAATTACCAATGTGCCTCGAGATGACATAAGCCTTCGCCCAGATATGTATCCCTGCAGCCTTTGCTGGAAGGATAATTTAACGCTGATTATTGGCTGGGGAAATTCAGTAAAGGTGCAATTATACCTGTCTTTGTAATAAATGCTTGCTGTTATCACAGACAAACAGAGGATTGTTTCTGAAAAGTAAAGACAATCAAAAAAAATAGAATTTGGTTTGACTAGTGTTCAGAACTCTTGCTGCTGTAGAAATGTCATTGGACTGACCCTCATGAGGAGGTGGAGTGATAGGCACCCAGCGGTCACATAGGTCTCTGTGTGAGAGCATGCAGTGAATGTAATCCTCAGGGACATTTCACTCCTGTGTGCCTTGGAGGGATTTCGTCTTCTGAAAGCTTTTAGTGTGTTGTTGAATTCATTTCTTTTGATTAACATTAAGGAAGAACAACTTACCATGAGATATTGTTGGAGGGGATTGCTTTGGGGGCTGAGGAGGTTGCAGCTGCTAAAACAGCTGCATGATTTTGGTCAACCATGGGGGAAAAAAAATGGGTGGGTAGGAGGACAGACTGCTTAGGGTTTTCTTATCTTTCAGCAGGAAACTCACATTTCAAACTTGTGTGGTGCAGACTGATTATAATTTGCTCAGACCAGCACCTGACATGTGTTTGTTACAAGCCTGTTAGCTGTTTTCAAATAACAGACTGCTGCATCACTGCACAGTGGGAAATTAAAAGTGCCTGATAGGAATAGATGGAAAGGGAGGATAAAGTGAGGTAGGTGACGTGTAAAAAGCTTTTGGAGCATTAGGCTTAGTTTTATAAATGAGGAGGTTTGTCCTAAGTTTGGCATCTGTCTTCCCCCTTCTATTTGCATGTACTTCACAACAGTTGGTTATTTGCATTTATTTATATGTATATACTCCTCTCCTATAACTGGGAGTACCAAATAGCAAACTTACTGAATAAGAATCCGGTACCTTGAAAGGTAATGAGATGCAAAGTGTGAGAATACACCAAGACCAAGTTCATATATAAATGCTTCTATGAAGAAACCATAGTGGGCAGGTATTTTCACATTTCTCTTACATGGTCCTCTTCCAGCATATTTATAAGGCTGTGAACTACAGCCACAACTTTCCTGTGTGCTTTTCTTTAGTGATGCATCAATACTGTTTCACAACTTGTGTTTTTCAAAATAAAGGAATCCATGTCCGAGAATTCCCAGAAATCCCTTTTCTTACTGATGCGAAGTATCGTTTTAGGAATTCCAGTTTCTTCATTGTAACGATACAAATCTCTGTTTCAGATTTGCTCAGTAAAAGAACGGCATGCCAGTGAAATGCGTGACCTTCCAAACCGCTATGTGGAAATAGGTATGGTTTTGTGAATGCACTCCTTTTCAAAAAGCTTTGAATGACTGGTTTTACATTCTAGCCATAACAAATCTGTTACACTTCGGAGACGACATGCAGTTGTAACATAAGTGTCTCCTCATTTTTAATTGCTGAGGTTGTCATAATGCCCGCTTGCATAGGTGTGAGGGTTTTTGTATAGAGAGCCTTAAGTTCTGGGATCATCTAAAATCAGAGATACTTGTGTGAACAATGGATGCCTTAACTTTCCCTACATACAGATTCCTTTAGAGAACTTGGGTTTTCATCTTGGTTAAATGATTTACTACTACAGTGTAGTAGTAAAGAGAAAATAGATACTACTTTATTTGATTATATGTTGTTTGACTACACTACTTATAACATTTTTCCCTTTTTTTTCCCCTTAAAATCTCTGGTATAGTGCTAGGAAATCGATTTTATTTATTTTTGTTTCCTTTCTTGGCTTCTGAATTTTATATTTTCATTTGCTTTCTTATTTTTCTATCTCATGTGATGTGAATAAATTTTTATTATTGCTAATTATTGGAAAAGCTCATGACAAAATGTGTGTATTAAGTAAAGTGGAATTCAAAGAAAATTTGGAAGGGAAGTGGGGATGTAAACAAAAAGTCACAACTGTCCCCAGAAGCATGTGCTGAGGAAAGGAAGTATCTAGGAGCTGGTAGTGCTGGGAAGATAAGCAGGCCCTCTGACTCTGCAGACCAGAGTGGGCAACAGTTTGTAAGCTTTGGTGCTCCCTTGACTGTAATAACATGAGACTGTAGATAGAGTGTTCAAGCAACATCCTGAATCATGTCCGTTTGGAATGGTGCATGGCATAGGTGTATATATGCTCTGGTTTCTGATTTCAGGAAAGGACTGTTCTAAAATAGCTTCTGAAAATCAGCTAGGAGACTTAAACTCTGCAGGGACTCTGGATACTGAGAGATTGGTGGGGTGCCTGAAAATAACTAAATGGGTTTGGTCACATACTGGCAAGTGAACAGGAGCAACTTCTACTTCAGCTATAATATGTTTATATGGGTGGTGCTAGTCTTACGTGACTGTTTATTGGAACTTGATTAAAAAAAAGTAAAAAGCTGTCATCGGGCTATTTAGGTGCAGACATGAAGGATAAAGATTTTTGTGGATTTAACTTTTTTGTCGTAAAATTTCTGGCCTGTAGTTTTCTCTGTATTCTAGAGGACCGGTATTTTATCTCACTTAGCCTGTTAATGATGTGCTTGAGATTTTATTTTCTGGTTTCAGGTCAAAGCACTGAAATTGCACTGCCAAATGCTGTCCACAGTACTCATTAGAACTTGGGAGGATTGGGAGGGAAAAGAGAGAGACATTGTTTGTTCAAATGTCAGTATAAATTAAAATTGTCTTTCATATAGTCACATAGAAGGTCTTCTTGACAGCAGTGTGTCATGCCATAACATCTATTTCAATTTTATTTCAACTTTACTTTTCAAAGGCATAGCTGGAAGGTCTGATTTTATATCAGACCTGCAACCAGTATAGTTTTTTTGCAAGACCACTAATACCCAAAGTGGATGCTTAAGTTGATATACTTGCATAAAGAATTTATACAAGGCAAGAATATCATCCTTCAATGCAAGGATAACTGAGTATCCTTCAGATATTTTGAGTCATAAGATCTTTTCAACAGACTTACTTAACACAGAGTTACTTTTGTCATGCTTAGAGGTATGGGGATTTTGATTTTTTTCTTCCTGCTTTTACAATTTTTTACCTGGAAAGAAAATCAGAAGTGGAGCAGGAAGCTTCATAGTTGCTTCTCTGGTCATCATGGTAATACATATAGAGTCTATGATAAAACAGTGTTTTCTCATGTGTCAACAGTTTCAGGTTTATGCTGGTTTAG
Organism: Corvus kubaryi; assembly: GCF_017639235.1. Lineage (NCBI taxonomy): Eukaryota > Metazoa > Chordata > Aves > Passeriformes > Corvidae > Corvus > Corvus kubaryi. The sequence goes on along the minus strand of NW_024581137.1, from coordinate 4,731,899 downwards.
AGCCATTCTGAGGGCCCCTAAATTCCATGGTGGTGTCATAGATAACTGTGACGGCATTAGTAGATAATAAATGTTTCTTCAGTAGTTTGCAGTCCAGTGAATAAGGAAACAGTATTTCCTGCATTGCAAGTTAGGTGCATAGGATCCTGTTTAACAACGTACCTCCTCATCTTCTGTTTCTGTCTTAAGAACTAGCTATACTTACTCCAAGGTGGAAAATAATTACAGTACCTACTGTGATGCTAAACCAGACACCCCAAAATGTGCGAGAGTTACACCACAGAACTGTTCTAGCTGTTTTATCTTAAAGAAGATAATGCTGTGATTACCTGTAAGAGAAAATAGATTAATTATACAGGTCTCCTGCACTGAGATCCATGTGACATTGCTGATTTTATTTACATCTTTCAGTATATTAGTGGTGCTTTTCTTCAGTAACCTTGCTGTTGTTTCTGCTACAGTTCATTGCCTCTGTGAGTCTTCATTCAGTGTCAAAGATAAACTCCAGTGAGTGTTTCTATTTAGGTTTAAACATATGTTAGCTGAGCAGATCCTATCAGTTTAGCTCTGTCAGCTACTGCTGTGAAGTAGTGTATTGATTAGAAAGTATTGGTATTGAATTACAGGCTTAACGTGGACTAAATGCCATTGTGATCCTTTTTAAAGAGTGCTTGACCTCTGTGCTCACTTCTGAAGCATGTACAAAAGCTGTAATGCTGCACAGCTTCTGGTCTGAACAGGGAACCCTTCCTCAACTGGAACCCATGAGAAGGCTGGTTGCTAAATAACTAATTAGACTTTTCAGTTAATATAATGCCTTTTGAAAGGAAAATAAGTCGTTTAGTCTTCCTTGCCCTTGTCAGGATTTTACGTACTTTTATGGAGAAGTACTTTATATCTGCCTCATAATGATAGCAGAAAATAGAGATTAACACCAGAAATATGTAAAAGACTTCAAGTTGATTAGAGAATTTCTATTCAATTTATTTTTGCCCAGATTTTATCTGAGGAATCTCAGGTTAATTCCAGGTACCAGCCAAGCAGCAATGTCTCTTGAATACTTGTCTCCCTTTGCATTCTACCAAATTTCCCACAGAGCAGATTTCTGGTTTTAAAATTACATGTTTTAAGGCTATGTTTGTAACAACACACCTGTATGTTTTATGAGGGAATAGCTTCACACCTGCATGGCAAGTGAGAATCATGCATCGAGATTGCACATTTCAATCTGAAAACATCGGAATATTTATTTTCTTGTTTGTAAACTGAGATTAATGGGAAAAGTACCAACATATGTCTCTTTATATACACAGACTGTAAAGCTTAATTGATGAGTGTGATGATCAGGAAATGTACTTTATAAGGTGATTTATGCAAACACTTCATTGAACCAAGTCTGCTATACTCTGAGAAGCCAAAAAAAGGTTAAGAAAAAACCCAAACCTAGTTATATAATTGATTCTACTTAGACTTTTGTTCATCTGTTTTGCCACAAACCAAACCTATCCTTTATAAATTTCTTCATAAAATGAGTCAAAATTCTTCAAGATTTTGACTTCTTTGTTATCAAACCTCAGAATTTCTAAGCCCCAAAGTCCTTCAAGACTGAGTATTTTCCCTGTTGGTTAACAAAATTTTCTCAGTTCAATGGAAAAAAAGAGTTTTTCAGAAAATCAGCTTTGATGCTTAAGTGATACTTACGTGGGACCTTTTCTTGTCCTCTAGTTGGAACTGAATTCACATGCTGTCAGAAAAGAAAAAAAAGTTATATTTTTGTATCAAGTGCAACTCCATGCATAAGATAATAGCTAATCAAAGCATGCCATTTTGTATTGTTTTGGTTTGGATAAATTACCTAGCACACTAAAAACATCTGCAAAATTTGTATTCATTGTTATAGGCCACAGTGCAGCTTACCCTTAAGTGTTCTCAAGATGGTATCTCCACCACCAATGCTTTTAGTTGAAACATTGTGCCCATTGAAATCAAAGGTAAAACCTTCTGACTGTAACCAAAATATTACTCTCTAAAATCTGCTGTGGTAAAGCAGGGGCTGCTTTTAGAGGTTTGACTAAACAAAATAGACTCCTTTTAGTTTCAGTGTGTCGCATATGTGTGGATCTTTAAATCCCAGAGAACGTGGTTTTATACAGTTTAGGTAAATAATGTAGCATATGTTGTTTCATTTCTGTAGTTTGGTGTATTTCATACATTTCATTTAATGAGCAGCAAAAGAGGTTTACAGGTTTCTTCATTTTGCTTCCTGGTAATTTGTTTGACAGCTGTACATAGATGCTGAACATGGAGTAGGTCCACTGTCAGCATATCTTCTATCTTCTCTTATGACAGGCATAAACATGTATGACACGTGGCCATACCTCAGTCATTTCCGTTTACTTCAATACTACATTTGTTTTAATTATTTTGGATCCTTTTCAAATTAACAGCATATCTGCACTGCCTTTATTTTGGATTTTTTTTCCTCCTTGATCACAACACAGTGTCCAGAGAGTAAGTCAAATTAACCTATTATTGTTCTGTGCAGCTATAACTTCCATCTTCTTTTTTTGGTAAGACTTTTTTGATTACAGCATCAAAGGTTTTTATCAGGTCAAGAAGCACTGTCTACGCCAGTTTTTCTTTGTTCAGGGCTGTAGCAGCAGAGCTAGAGCATTGTGTTTCAACAACGCCTCTTGAGAAGGATGAGCTGAGAGAAAGCTGAAAGTGAAACCAAGGAAACTAAACTCTATTCAAAAATAAAACTTGAAGTGGTGATTTTTGTTTGTTTATTTTTGATTCACAGATCAATACTTCTGCTTGGTCTTAAATACACCATTACATTGGGCATTGCAAGCATGTTCACTGGCAAAGGGACTGAAGTTCTAGTATAAGACAAAGAAACACACGTGGATTTTAAAGCTGTCTCTATAATCATTATAAGGGATTAATGATAATTCACCATGCTGTTTTCTGCTTCAAATACAAACCACAGTAATTTACATGCCTTAGAGAGCCTTCTCTTGGCCCTCCTATAAAGCTGAATTTGAAGTTTCTTTGATAGTATTATGGATTTCACTTTGTTTTTTCTTTTCCATGTTTTTCCTCTTGCCTTCCATATTATTTTAAAATGCCAAATACTAAATTGTAAACTGAGAATAAGATACGTAGTTGGTTTTGAACTGGTTTTTTTAAAATCATCACTGAGAGCAACGTGTGACACAGTCAAAGTAATCTCATCGGTGTTGTAGGCTAGAACAAGATAATTACGTACGTGGTTACAAATGTGAGCCTATTCTCTGTGAATGGATTGAATGCTCTACCCTTGTGTTGTAGTGTGGTCCCTCAGTGATGCCAAAGTGTTAGCAGTCATTAAAAGAAAAGCAGTACTTGCTTATTCGTTGAGAGACAGATGTCAGACATGTACTCTGTTTCATTGTATTTTTTCTCCCTTTGTGAGAGGGCAGTTATTTCTCCCGTTCCTTCTTATTATCTTAGTTAAAGAAAATTAGCTTTATTTTTAATGTCTTTATGCTGTATTTTCTGTTTGCCTTGCTAAAATAATTAGTAACTTCCAGTAGATAGATAGATATATATTAGTAATGTAATACGCTAAACAGTAAGGAAGGAAACATGTTATTTCCTACTTATGCTTAGATTCTCCTAAAACTATGGAAGAAAATAATGAAGTATCTGATGTTTTTTTAAAAGCTTATAGTTACAAGGCTTTCTAATGTAAATACTTTGATAATTCCTGGTTTGGGCCCCATGAGAGAGGAGCTCTCAAAAAAGGGGTGCCTTGTAAATCCAGCCAAAGAAAAATAAATAGCTGTTTCTGTGGTAGAGGTCTCATTTAGTAAGTCATTTTGTAAATACAGTTCAGCACTCTGTTTTTTCTTCTCTTTCTTGAATAATCCTCATATAGCTATCTCGATTTCAAGACCAATTTTAGAAAATTATGTTTTCAGTTTTATGAACAAGAAAAGATACTATGAACTGTGTTTTCTTTGTAATGAGTATATCTGTAAATTATTCTGTGATGTTTAAAGTGATGATCAATAAATAATGATCTTTGTGTTTTCATATATCATACCAATAGATGTAGCAGGTGCGATTCTCTTATGGCCACATGAACTTGCTGGGAATATGCAAACCAATGAAGTTGTACTAGTTATTGCCTGTTTTATTGAGTTTGATTTTGGTTTTGCTTCCTTTTCCAATGTGATTACTGAAAATCAGACTGAGCCTTCATTTAAAATATTTAATCTCTAGCATATCCTGGAGCACAAACATTTCTTTTTGCAAGCTTTAATGTAATTGAATCTGTTAAATGTAGATTTTCATCTGATCCAACTGGGAAATCTGTGGGTTTGTTATATGTATTGAGTCTTCAACTCTCGGAAGTGCTGCTGTATGCTGTTGATTGTCACTGAAAATCAGTGAGTTTTTCTTAATAGTAGTTCAGACACATTCATTTTTTTAAGTCTGTTTTTCTTTCCTGTATTTCAGTTTTCCAATTTGACACTGAATTCTACATCAGTGGACTTGCACCTATCTGTGACCAGCTTGTTATACTTTCATACGTAAAGGAGATCTCCGAAAAAACGGTAGATTTTTTATCTCAGAGTTTCTTCACAACATTAATTTGCCCTGTGAGTTGGGCCTTAAACTAGTCATGCAAATTATCTGATTATCTGAGAAAAAATTTGTAGTCTGCTGGTAGTGAACAGTTCTTGAAACGTCTCTGATCTATAAAACAAGGTTAGTGGAGGTGATGTTGAAGACTAATGTGCTTACATTTCAGAAATCATGTTTGGGTTCCTTTTTTTCTTGCAGAACACAGAGAAGGTCTCTAGCTAGCCCTTCTTGCTTCTTTTTCCTTCCTTTCTTCTCCCCTGCCCCTTTTTATCTCCTTTTCTCTCTTTCTTCCTGATGTTTCTGCACCAGAAGAAATGAAGAATCTTGTTTAGCCATAAGAGGAGCTTGCTGACACTGCATCTCAAAGGAAATGAGAGTAGTGAAGTTGATCAAGTCAAGCAATAAGAGTTACTGCGGGGTGAAATGAATGATTGTGAGCGAGTGGCATCATTGTCTCCCTTCTAAGATCTGTAGTTGTGTACACCCAGATCCATGCGTGGATAGGTAGAAATTAGAGTTCATGTCAGTCGTTTTCACTGTGTGCGAATAAGTGCTGTGTCTGTCTCCAACATTGATTTCATATTGCCAAATAAAAGGCAAGGCAGTGGAGGAAATCCTTGAAGCTGTGGTGTGAGAATGGCAGATGCTCTTGATCATCTCTTTGATAAGCATGTCTTCGTTAGACAACCATCACCATAGTAACCTTAAGAAACTGGGTGCACAAGTTGCTAGGCAATGAAATGCTGTAGGTTCAAACAAATGCTCGAGCCTTCTGAAATCAATGGGGTTAGCTTCTAGTTCTACGTCAGGATGTCAGATTATTATTTATTTATTTATATTAAGGACAAAAATAATGTCACAGCAGTGTTTCCCAAAAGAGTCAGTGCAGTAGTCCTCTAGTGTGGGAGAGTTGGTGAAAAAAAAAGGAAAGTAGGCATATGGGATAAGAAGGGGGAGGAAAAGATGGATTGAAATGCAAGGGAGCAAGGAAATTGGGAAGCCACTGTTAATGAAAAAGGAGCTAGTATAAAGGAGGTAGTGACTGCTAAAGGTTAAAGTCATTTTAATTGCTTTAGGAAAGAAAGATGAAAAGGGAATTTCAGGTGATATAATGGTAATTGAACATAGGAAAAAGTTTTTTTCATGTATTTGCTTTTAATTAGCTTTTTAAACAAACTCCAAATTTTGTACTTCACTAACTTCTCAGTTCTCTGAGAAGTAGCTGTAGAAGGAACAGAAGTATGATTGTCTCTGATGGTACATCTTTGTCCTGTTGTGATGGGAACTCCTTAGTGTCTTGGCTCACTTGTCTTGATAGTGTGGAGCCCAAACTGCCTGAGCTTGCAGCAGAATTGTTGCTCGCTAGAAATGTCCTTTGGTTACAAGGAACACTGGTCTTCCTACACTTGATTTCACAGCTTGCAAATGACAGCTTCCTACTTATTACAAATTGGATCTCAGTTGAACTTGCTTTGAAAGTTTTTTTTGTTTTGGGGTTTTTTTTCATGGAACAGTTAAATTGAGAAAAGACCCAAGTGGTGCTACTTCCAAATGGGTAGGTTAGAGCTGTTTAAATTCACTTTCTGTATGTCCTTGCTCTTTCATTCGGTATTTTGCTATAATTCACAGCCTGAAGTAGAAAATATAGGATTGTCTTGGTCCTTGACTTAATTAAAAATGCAGCTAGTTGAAGACAGCAGTTTCCTTTGGACAGAAGGTGAAAATCCATGATGTCATCTTACCATAACTACCCACATTGCACTTGAAAGTTCATTTACTCTAAGTTCCTCAGAACAGCAAAGGTTTTGTATTATTCTCAGATTAATTTTTCCCTGCTGCTGCTGTCTGCTTAAAATCAAACGCCAGTTAAAAAAAAACAAAAACAAATTCATCTTGATACCAGAATATCATTGACTCAGAGCTCTGTCCTTCAGGGCATGAGCCCAACTGGGTATGGGTTCTAAATTGTTCTGTTGCTTGTTGAATGAAGCAACTGATAATCATCTGTGATAGCCCTGAAAACTTCTGTGACCAAGAGCAGAAAAGTAGTGAGAAAACTCAGGGATAGGATTAGACCTATGTCTTGTCTGTACCTCCTTCTCCACACTGATCTCTTCAACAGAAGCAATCCAAGAGTAACTTGGATTACTTGGAGTAACTTTCATTTGCGTTCCAGATGCAATTACTCTGTGGAGCACAGCTTTGCAACTTGTATGATTTGCAGCTGAGTACCCAGTGCAAAGTACTGGATCTTTGTGAATGTTTGCAGCTGTTGAATTTCAGCCTTGTTTGTAGATGACCACCAGTTGGTATTGCTAAGGTAAATAATGTAGGAAGCAACTAAGATGTTGTTTTCTTAGGAAGTGGAGTGTTGTGCAAGGCCTAGACTCGATATTGTACAACCCCTACCTGAGTCCTGTGAAGAAATCTCTTCTGATGCACTAACAGTACGAGGATTTCAGGAAAATGAATGTCGTGATTATCATCTAGGTAGGTATTCTCAATATTGTTTTGTTTTGTTTTCATACCTTGCTTAAAAAATACTTAATTTGGGAGTACTTAGCCTCCTTTTTCATTTTTATGTCCTTTTTTTGTCATCTCCTTGAATAGCTGTAACTGCTTACGACACCAAAGTGTAGCGTGGAAATCAACAAGAACTGGTCACATGAAAGAAAACAAATTTGTGTATTTAAACATCATGATTTTTAATGCCATCTCTTAGGTCAGACATACTGGAGAAGGCAGAAGTATATATCTCATGTAATGTCCATTATTGTGGAAGGCAATATCTTTGATGGAGATTTATTCAACATGTGATCCATAGGAGCTTTTTACACAAAGGGCTTCAGGAATAACGAAATGAGTGGCACAATGTTTGGAAAAGCTGCTTTAGAGGGAAAGGTTGAATAAGTGTCATTTCAACAGTAAGATGCACCTGGGTCAGCTTAAAAGGGGCACACTGATATTTAGCTTCCCTGTACTGACAAAGCTGCCAGTTATATAACAGACATCAAAACTGATAAAATTGAGTGAATAGGAACTGGATTTTGGCAAGTTCCACCTAGAAGATAGGTTTAATTATGTAACAGGAAGGGACATTAACCCCCGGCACAACATACGCCATCTTTTAGTTTTCTGATCTATATGTTGCAGCTCAGAAAAATGCGTGGCAAAGCTGATGCAGAATTCCTTGGTGAAAATTATGTAGCCTGTGTTATACAGAAGCATTTCTTCTGGCTTTTAAAATCCATGAATCTGAATTTTAAGCATCTCCTCTGGCAGCATGCTTCAAATCATAGGCTTGGCAAACCTCTCTGTGTACATATATGCCCTTAAGCCACTAGAAATATAGTGTATCTCCTCCTGACCTCAAAAACACCTGTGCTGCTATCAATAGAATTGGGGTTTCATTATACATCTTCCAAAGCAGAACATTTATGTCCACAGCTGTACTTTTACGCTTTATGAATATTCTAATTTACCTGACTAGTCTAAATGTTTTGTATGGCTTTAAGACAAGCATTATTTTGTGAATTGCTTATCACTTCAGGAGTGTATTTGTATGCGTTTATAGAAACTGATCTGGACAGTGAGTGGTTTTCTCTTCTGTACTTACAAAGTATTGGTGTTTCTTCATGGTTCTGTCCAAATGGTAACTATTCAGAACAGTCATCTTCTGCATTTGATTTTACCTTTTAGTACTTTTTCTTTGAGTTTACTCAAAAATAAAGGCTTATGGTATAAGAAAATACATTATACATACAGCCTTAACTTGCAGCATTGCAAATGCATTGCTGTAATGATGTGCTGTATCCCCAGGGGTTATGGCATCTATCATTTATGCTTTTGATGGCCTTGACCTTGATGGGAAGGATAAGTTTATTGCAGGCTGTGTAGTGTAATAGTCCTCTAAAAGTATAATAATGGGTTCTAAACCATCATAAAGTTTACACATAGTGGATGAATCAGAATTTGCAATAAGCTGTAGTGATTTTTTGAAAGATATTTTGCCATTTAAACCAGTTTTAATTTATTGGAGAATACAGCTTCCAAACAAGTGTGTCCTGCAGGAGTAGCCTTGCTGTCTTCCTTGCATTTCCTCTTTTTAAATTCCCCTCGAGGGTGTACTAAAAAGCAGAACTTTACTTAAAGAAAATATAATAATAGTAAAACTGTGTATGCATTTGCAGAGTATTCGGAAGGTGAATCACTTTTTTATATCATCAGCCCAAGAGATGTGGTTGTGGCTAAAGAGCGGGACCAAGATGACCACATTGACTGGCTTCTTGAAAAGAAGAAATACGAAGTAATTTTTACATCATTCTTTCCTTCAGACTTTCCTTGTTTGGAAATTGGAGTAGGATGATGGATTTTGCTAGGTCATTTGGATTGGACAGTTTCTGTTTCTACAGTCATTGACTAAATGCTTGTAAAGGGTGGGAGTTAACTATACATCCCTCCATCTCTTACAGAGTTAGTCTTACTACTGAAACAACTAATCAGAATTTCACCCAAGTGAGGTAGCTGAATTAGATGTTGAAAATACTGCTCTCATCATCAGTTATGAAATGTATTAGGTGACACTGAAAATTATTAAAGCTGGGTTTTGGCTTTAGAACAGTAGAAGAGTTAATTAATGAGCTGTGCTTCGAAAAGTAAAATACTATGGGCTCGAACTGTAGCTGCGCATGCTGAAAGTAGTGTTGCTCACAATAAAGCTGATCCAATATTAAAAGACAAGGGTATACAGCTCTCTTGGAAAAAAACAACATTTGGTTGCATAAATGTTGGTGTGTTTAAGTATGTATATCTAAAAACCTAAAATAATAATAATAATAAATTCTTACATACCATATCAACATGCACACAGTGGTCTGAATGCTAATGTCCTACGTTTGTTGACTTAGAACATTGGTTATGATGCATAAAGTTAACTTGCAAATTCTTATTTATGTGTTGTTGTGTGCCCATTGTAAGAAAAAAAAAGAAGTGGAAAAGCCATTCAGCATGTATTGCTTTTGCTAATATAATCATGATATTTCTCATGCAGATTTGTTTAAATCCATGTGGATGCTTTTGCATTTGAATAGCAAACTTGTACGATGAGTGCAGTTTTGCAATATATGTAAATCACGGCACTTGGTCCTTGAAGACTCCAGTAATTTGCAAGTGACAGCTCTGTGTGTGCCTTTATGAAAGCCATTCAAGTTAGTAGATAGGCGTGTTATGATGTATCTTAAAGGTTTCATTTTTATTTGTAAAAGCACCAGCTTTTTTTTCTGTACATTTGAAAATGTACTTAAATGACACTTAAATATAAATCATTCTGACTGGAGAAGACATTTGGGCTGGGGAACTGGAAGTTAGCCTCCCCCCATTCGCCCCCTTTCCTGTTAATTTTTTTCACGGGTTTTGGTAGTGAAGTGGTCTCATTTGAAAATGATCAAATCTGATTGCATTGTGTGTTTTGTTGTAATCTTGTGGTTTGATCTTAATACAATAATGTAGAGTGAACCCAGATGGAAACAAAAGTAGTTTTCTCTTTGCTTGACTGCTTTTGTTTGGGTATGAATTCAAAGCTGTTCATCCAACCATGGCATTAAAAATTCTAGTGCTTCAAACACCCTACTCTGAAAAACAGTTGATTTATACAATTCTAGAGCTTTCTGTATTGAAAGTTCGTGTATTTGACTAGTATCTCTGTTCTCTCCTTTTTGAATATAGGAAGCTTTGATGGCAGCTGAGATCAGTCAGAAAACGATAAAAAAGCACAAGATTTTGGTAAGACTCAAAACTTCTATTCAAAACAAAATATCTTCTTTCTTTTAGAATGCTGTAAGAAGCAACAAATAAATTCCCTGTTTTATACAACACCAGGCAATAACTGCTAGGCATACTCCAACTAGCATCTGATTTTTCTTGGTTTCAGCTGCAGAACAGGAGTGTTAGTCTGTGAAACATCAAAGGATCTGCATTTTATGAAGGTGCTGTTGTCACTGATAGGAAGATAATTCCATTTCTCTGATTGCTGATAGGGGTTTTTGTTTGCTTTTACTTTTGTATTAAATTTACTGTTGTTTGAAGTAACACACACAATACAACAGTACTGCACTATTAGAGATTGCAGGCAGCAGTGACAAATTTCTCCTTAACTTATACCCTGTACATGTGACAGGGTTTTGTAAAGAGTTTAAGAGATGCTCCTTTTCTCACGTATAGTCATTTCCCATGTTTATAGTTCCTTTCACAGAGCAACAAAGGGTATCAGTGTTTAAAACAAAAGGGGGAATGATGTAATAGACACAAAAGCATCACTGATTTTAGCTTTTGTTTGTTTGCTTTTGTCTGAATTCACTAATACTGCTGCTGCTTTAAATTGAAATTTGTACAAAGTGTTCAAAGATGTGTTTAATTTCTTTGGCCAGATTACTGATGTAATAAGCACGCTGTATATCAGTATGTCTTAAAAAACTTTTATTCTTGTGTAGTCCAGAATTTGAATCAGGATTTAAATGGCATACCTATCACAGAGTTTGCACTTAACAAAGCTGCTCTGTGACCCTTGCAAAAGATGTAAAGAATTGTTAAAGGAGGTCCTGGAGGAAAGAAAGAAAACAAACCCAAACAAACAGGAAACAAACTAAATCCAAAAAACCCCACAGCTTTTCTTGTGGTTTGCAGAAATTTGCTCTGCAATAAATGATTAAATTCAGTGAAATACAAGCGTTTTTGAGAGTTTGGTCTCTAAAGCAAAAGCCAACAGAATGTGTTGAGGAAACAAAATGTTGACACCAATCCTTAAGTGGAGGATTAGTGGTACACTGATTTAAAACTACTCATGCTCTCACTACCTAGTGACACCACACTCAGGATACCTGACAAGTCTGGTAGCCTTGGGGGTTTTTCAGATGGCAGTAATTATCACTGCTGCTCTGCACCTCTTTGAGCAGAGCACAGACATCCTAAACAACCAGATCTACATCCTTTCCTTATACATCTCTGCTCACTGGGAAGCTGGTCCACAGGAGAAAGAAGATTTCTCTCAGTCTCTTTCTTGAGAACGATGAAGTTGAAAATACGAAAGCAGTTCCTATAGTGTAATGAAATCCTAAAATCTTACGTATGTGCATTTTTTTTCTAACTTTGTCGTAGATTGACCAGTTGAAGTTGTTGCATACCCCTGTTCATATTCTACTAGGATCAGTACTGTCCTTCATATTGATCAAAAAAATGTTGTGCCTCAGAAGATGCCAATGTTTATTTTTTGTAAGAAACAAGGACTTCTTTTTCATTGTACAGCTTTGTTTTTTCTATTTTCCTCTTTTTTCTTTCTAGAAACAATGTGCTTTTTTTAGTGATGCGATTCTTAAGTTATGCAGTGAGTACATTGGGTTGTGTCAAAATGGACGTGAGTGTTGAGATTACAGTAGGAGGCTCATGCCAAGATTTTAATATATATTAAATGCCTACGAGAAACTTTTTACAACTGACTTGTTGAGAAGGGAAATTTAGTATGTAATAACAACTAATAATCTTGCTAAATTCTCAGTAATTCCTGCACTTTATTGAGCAGCACTAGGATTTATATTCTCAACCAACTTTTTACCCTCCTCTGCAAACTTTGTGTTGACAAAGAACATCTTATACAATGACTGATGGTTTTCTTCTTGAACTAATTCAAGCACTGCAAGATCAGCTATGCATTTCAAAAAATCCTTAATAATTAGGGGTGGTAGACTTCTCAGCATCAGTGAGGTTATGAGAAATATTTAAAAGAGCCCTGTGAGCAGTCTATGGAAGTATTTTGTGTTGACTGTTCTATGGGCCCTACTTGTAAAGGAGAATCAGGAGATACGCTCAGAGCCTTGATTTTCCAGCTGTGTGCACCGCTGTTATGGTAGTTCTTGCAGTAGTCAAGTAGTTCACTTCCAAACTTTTTTAACTAACTCTCTATTTTTATTCCCTCTAGGACATTGGCTTAGCCTATATAAATCACCTAGTGGAGAAAGGAGAGTATGACCTGGCTGCTCGGTAACCTAGTATTAAAGATCTTCTTTGCTGGCTGAAGTGTGTCTGTGTGTGGGGAAAAAGCAAAAACAAATTATTGTTTCTGAAGTATTTACAGATGTTGTTTTTCTGTGTGTTCTGGAGTTTCTGAAGTTTCAAAACATAGAGATGTATTGCAGTGCTGTATATGTTTTGCCTGTAGTGACCTAAAAGTTAATGTAAACTTTAACTGGAATTGAGACATATATTTTGAAGGTAAGTCTTGACTTTTCAAAGTCACACTAGATTTTCAAAACTAAGGTTTTCTTTGGATTTTGATAAACTAAATTTATTAGTGTGTCATTGCATGTAAGACCATCAGAAAATAATTTGGGTTTGCATGGGTATAAACAAAAATGTCAAGTATGAGAATCTAAAGTAAGGATCAGAAATTACCCAAGGTTTTTGTTTTCATGTATGTGCAAGAGTAAGCATATCTTTTTAACTGTTCAGTTTTTCTCAGCTGAGATTTAAAAACTTCACTCATAAAGCTGATGGAGAGGGTGGCATCTCTGCCCATGGTGTATAGGTTTTAAGTAGATGATGTTTACACTCCCTTCAAATCCAAACCATTCTATGATTCTGTGAAAGCTAATATGGCCCTAATCACTAAGGCCAAATACATAATAAGCAGTTAGTCCTCTTGGATGCAACACAATTTTAGGGCTTGAATGGAGGAGAACCTGGCATACTCAAAGTGATGATTACCAAAATAAGTCACTCTTGCAAGTGCCATGATAAGGAGAATAAGAAAGGAATCCTTATAGTAATGCTGTCACATTTGTATGACTTTCTGTACCTACTTTTGTTCTCATCTCTTTCATTTTCCTACCAGAAAGTGCCAGAAAATCCTTGGCAAAAACACAGAACTCTGGGAATTTGAAGTTTACAAGTTCAAAGAAATAGGTCAGCTTAAAGTAAGTTAATTTCTGTGTCTGCACTCAAGTAACTTGTATGCTGTACTGACTGTTTTGACCAAGTATCTAAAGCATCACATTTAATAGCCCTGTTCTGGTATTTCTGCCCCAGATTTCTGTTTCTAGACAGTTGTCCAATTGATGTGTATAGTCTTAAAACAAGATTGGAGACATAGTGCTATGTATTTTACTTGTTGGCAGTTTCCATGTAAAAGACCCACCCCCGAGGCTTTTACTTGCAAAGATGCTCACAGTTAAATACATCTTTCCCATTTACTTTTCATTCATTTCCAGTATGTCCTAAAAATCCTACCCTAAATCTTAAGGAAAATAGACTCTGTGGGTGCCAGTCATTCTGGCAAATCCAGGTCCCTTGCAACTTTAAGTGTCAAAGAATTGCAAAGCAACAGTGAAGACCTATGCTATGTGCTAGAAATGGTGGTAAGAAAGAGGAGCAGTCTGCACTGTCTTGTGTTTTCCCTAGTCACAAGCCAGCTACTGCAACAGTACACATTTAATGTGAGATTCTCAGTTAATAAATTGCCCAGGACATAAAGCCATAGTACTGTCACTGCTAAACCAATTGAAAACATTATGCACACTTCCTTTGGTAACATATGTACATATACTTCTGAATTTTATGTCTTCCTATTCAAACTCAATGAGCCAAAAAGGAGATATTATTAAGATCTCACAGCATGCAGTCCCTTGCTGGTTTTGAGCTTTTAATTCTGTTCAAAGACCAAAAGTGTTTCAGCATTAAGAACTGCAGAACTGTCTGACTTCTGTTTTAGAGCCATTCCAGTGCAAAAACAGCCTTGCCTTTAGTATGACTTCTTTGTGGTTTGGTGCATTCTTTACTACTTTGGAAGATGAAAACCTATGTTTCTGTTTCTTTATTTCAGTCCAATAAAGGACCTGAATGCAGGTACAGGTGAATTTTTGATACTCTGCTTCTTAGTCCTTTGGGGTTCATTTTGGTTTTTGGCTGCAAATGTCTGGAAAGGATATTTGTCTTGTCTCCACTTATGTCATCCAGCAGACAGTAAAATATAAAAATATTTGCAGGTTTGTTGCAAAAGCATCTCTACTCAATTACTGCCTTTCTAAACAGTTGGCTGTTTTCAGGTCTTAGAATATCTTTTTTCTTCTTAGAGCCTAGGCCCAGGAATTCTCAGAAAAACATGAGATGCAGTCCATTACATTATTCAGCTTCAAGTTGCAGTTCTAGAAAATGCCCACCTTATTTCAGTATTTCAGTCGCATATAGCTTTTCCCAGATTTCTGAAGATGTCTGAGTATCATAAAGGATGAACTAAATTAAGCCAGACCTAACTGAAAGGGTCCTTGTAATGCTTGGGATCACTTATGGGGAATTTTTACCTACTTATGTGATTTGCAGATACTAAACACCGTATTGTAACTGGCCTATAATGGCTTTAAGCCCTGATGAGGAGACTATTTGAGATGTGGAAACAGAGTTTATTTCAAAAGAGAATTTTCTTGGAAGAATTTGCACTGTATGTAAGTTGTTGCCTGAAATCTGATGTTTCGAATCTAGCGTGATTTGCCAATAACTAAGGTGACAGTAAACTAAAGGCTTAAAATTTCCTTCCTGCACAGAGGAATTAGTGATATCCCAGTGTCAAAGTCTGTGGGGTGAGTGTTTTGTTTGCATGTGATTTTAGTGGGTTTTTGAGTGTTCCGTACTAAGTGGTCCTGTTTGGCTACCAAAGGTTGCATTTTGATATCTTGATGTCTCTCATGTCTTCAGTGAATGTCATCTAGCAAACCTCATTGTGGAAGTTTCAAGATTCTAGAGCCTTGCAGTGATCTGTTCCTCTCCTCCTCCAGCAGTGGTGGCTTGAGGGAGTTACATGCTTGTGCTCAAGCACTTCAGTATAAAATCTAATGTCTCAGCTCAAACAGCTGAGGAAGGTGGATGGATTCAAAGGAAGGTTTCAAACTGTGTGAGTGCTGGCTGTTGTGGCATGAGGGATACGTTCCATTCTGTTTGCTGGGATAGCAGTGACTTTCAGCAGTGGTGCAGGATGATCAGCTGGCAGCAGCAGTGCATTAACCAAAACGTAGGCTGGAAGACATTTGAAAGACTTCACCTGACTGTAGTGGGCATAGCAGAGAGCAGCACTAGCCTGACAGGCTCTTTCATCTCTTAGATATCCTTTGAGAAACAAGTAATTGTTGTTCTGGCTTATTGGTGAAATGGTTTAGTCTATCTCATGTCAACTTTTATATGGGCTTTCTTGTGTATACCTCATCCTAACATTTATTGATGAAAGTCTGAAAGCAGTTTCTTTTCCCTTGAAAAGAAACAAGGGAAGAAAATATTTTTGTGTATAGTATCCTTTTTTTATTTAAAGTTACTTTAACTGCATGGTTCAATAATTGGTACAAAGGCAGTCTGATTCAGAAGCCTTTTTGTCGGACCTTGCTCCCTAACTGCAGCTTAAACATAAAACAGGAAGAGTTTGTAACCTCCAGCATGGGTCTTAGTTCACCTTTGTGCCAAGGCTTAAAAATAACTAAATAACTTGTATGCTTCTTACGTGCTTCTTGTATGCTTAGTCTTTGCTGAGCATGGTGGTCAAACTGCAAGAGGTGGCCATGTTTTTTCTTCAAAGCAATGGGACATGGGGCAGGAGAAATTTCCGTCACAAAGCAGCCTGGCTCACACACAACAAGGCAACGGCACCTCTCCACAGCTCACTGTGTGGCCAAACTGCAGCCAAGAGTTGTAACAGTCTGTTGGGGGAGGTTGTTCATTTAGAAGGTAGCAGGAAGGTAGAAAGTGGGAGTGAAAACTGCCATTGGAGATTGTCTTCTGCCTTTGAGTCTCCAGCTAATGTCCAGTTTGCTTTCTCTATGGTCTGAAGAGACTTCTTATGAAGGGATCAGGAATATGATTCCCCAGAGCAGCCGGCAAGACTATGCCCTGAGTTAACTGATAAATTCTGTGACAGCTGGTGGGAGCTGATGTTGGCAGCACTACATTTCAAAAACTGGCCAAGCCTAGACAGCACAGGGAGAGGAGAGGTCTAAAATGTAGTGAGATGTTTTTTCTCCTGCTTTGTTCAAGCAACTTCAGTAATAAAATGCTATTGTACCATGTGACAGTAGTGGGGAACAGGCAACATCTCTGAGCATTTGGAGGAATTTCATTGGTGCTGGTCCCTCAGCTACAAACCCTACAATCCCGACACGGCTGGTAGCAGTAGGATTTATTTTGGTGAGTGGAAATAATCTTGGCCTCTAGTTGCGTGGAATAGTAGTGCTAATTAGATGCTGTGCTGAAATTCTAGAGTATGAGCTGATTTATTCCGGCAACTTCTCATCTTCTGCCTGCTGGAATGCAATTCCTTAACACCTTCTATACAGTAACAGATCACGTCTTCACCCTTTCAATGGAGAGATATACTTTCAAATTAATTTTCAATTGGGTATGTAAAAATAGCCCTTCATAGAATGTGGTGACCCCAAAGTAAGTCATAATGCACAATTACACATATAATGTGCTTGCCATGGTCAGGTTCTGGTAGTGGGGGTGCTACAGGAGTGGCTTCTGTGAGAAGCTGCCAGAAGCTTCCCCAATGTCCATCAGAGCCAATGTCAGCCAGCTCCAGGATGGACCCACTGCCGGCCAAGGCCAAGCCAATCAGGAATGATAGGAACACCTCTGTGATAACAGATCTAAAAAGAAAGAAAAAAGGTTACTGCACAGTTGTAATTGCAACCAGAGAAGAACGGAGTGAGAATATGAGAGAGGAACAACTCTGCAGACACCAAGGTCAGTGGAGAAGGAGGAGGAGGTGCTCTAGGCACCAGAGCTGAGATTCCCCTGCAGTCCATGGTGAAGACCATGGTGAAGCAGCTGTGCCCCTGCAGCCCATGGAGGACAAAGGGGATGCAGAGATCCCTCTGCAGCCCATGTAGGAGCCCACGCCTGAGCAGGCTGTGCCTGAAGGACTGCATCCCATGGAAGAGTGACCCACGTTGAAGCAGTTTGTGGAGAACTGTTGCCCATGGGATGGACTCAGTTAAAGAAGTTCATGGAGAACTATCTCCTAGTGGGAGGAAGCCCACTCTGAAGAAGGGCAAGCACCCCTCTTCCTGAGCAGCAGGAGAAGCAACGTGTGATGAACTGACCATAGTCTCCATTCCTTGTCTCCCTGTGTTTCTGGGGTGAAGGAGGTAGAGCCCAAGAAGGAGGAATGGATGGGGGAAGGTGTTTTTGAGATTTATTTTACTTGTTATTATCCTGCTCTGATTTGGTTAGTAATAAATTCAGTTACTATTGCAAATGAGAGTCTGTTTTGCTGTGATGGTATTTGGTGAGTGATCCCTCCTGGATCTTTTCTTAACCTACGAACCCTTCGTTATATTTTTTCTCCTCTGTCCAGTTGTGGAGGGAAGTGAGACAGTGGCTTTTTTGGGTGCCTGGTGTCCATCCACTACAACACATTTTTCAGCTAATGAATCCTTATACCTTTTTACGAGGCCAAGACTTAACAAAATGGATTTTGAAATGGATGGATGGATTTAGAGGGGTCTTATATGGGTTTTGTTTTCTAAATGACTACTGGTTTCTTAAGGACAATGGCTGATTCTCCCATTCTAATTAGTATTTTGCCACCTGTCTCTCAAATGAAAGTTCTTTCAAATGATTTATACAATTCCAATGTGTATAATCCTAAAGTAAATCATTTCAGGGTGCTGCTTACAAGTATGAGTTTATAAGGCTTCCAGGTGATGACCAGGGGCCATGTTTTGCTTATAGCTTTATTCTTTTGTTTCACAACAATTTTTTTTTCTATCAGTATACCAGGATGTTACATGTCATTCCCTGTCTGACACTTTGTTCTCTTTGTTCCAATAGGCAATTAGTCGTTACTTGCCAAGACGAGATCCAGTTTTGAAACCTCTGATCTACGAAATGGTCCTGCATGAATTTTTGGAAAGTGACTATGAGGTACTGCAGCCTGATGTGTTCACATCAATGTGTCCAATAGTTATTGCCAGCCAAATATCCTTAGCAATGTAGAATTCTGACAGCAAATTCTCAGATGTATTCAAGCAGATTATCAGTGGACAGTTCCACAATAATGAAAATATTTAATAGTTGAATATTAATTTTAAGAGAATAAATAGAATGTTCTTCAGAGCATGAAAATACTGTGAGATTGATTATTTATTAGACTGTTACTTTTAGTTTGTTTAATGTAGCATAAGTGGTTGAGGTGATGCACAAAGCCTACAGCACCTAAAAGAGACTCAGCTTCATGAATCTTAATAACGTTGCCCTAAGAAGGAAAAATCTGTGTTCTGCACTGTACATGTCTGTGGGCACATGAAAGTTCCTTAAAGGTTAAGCACAGCAGGTGTCATCTCAGAGGCTTAGCTGAAGCTTTGATGTTTTGAAATGCTCCTTAGGCTATTCTTTCTATTTCTGTTACAATCTCTTATATTTTTAGGGGTTTGCAACCCTAATAAAAGAGTGGCCTGGAGATCTGTACAACAACACAATCATAGTTCAAGCTGTAGTGGATCACCTGAAGAAAGATCCACAGAACAGGACTTTGCTACAAACACTTGCAGAATTGTGAGTACAGTTTTCATTTCCTGTTACAAAAAGTGCACTTAAAATAGGGTGCTGTAGTTTATCCATATTTGCTTAGCTCTCTTAACAGAAATCTTCTTTGCTGTAGTCTACAGAGTATTGGCTTTCTTTCCTCTCCACTCTGTTGATTGCACACCTTAGCAATTCTTTACCCTTCTTTGTAAAGTTCACATTGAGTATGAAAGCAAATTGTTAAGCATGAGATTGGATTTTCTACTCCTCTTTCCAAAGTAAATAGCTAGCATTCCTCTTCATGCTGTCAGAGGAAACCTCTTCTGTGAAGTGTGCATTTCAGAATTACCCACGGGAAAATAAAATGGTGAGGGGTTTTGCCCACTATTTAAGTAGTAGTACATTTAGGTTTATTGCATGGCTGGAAATAAGTGATTGGAAAATGTGCCAAAACTGATCTGGTTCTAGGTCACTTTGTACAGGGATAAAGCTCTTTGATTTTCTCAGCCTGATCACTGTGTTATTTTCATACTGCTTCTTTGAAGAAAGAAGAATTGCTGTCTATTACTATGTTACAATCTGCCCCAAAGTTTTAAAAGAACAATGTTTTTTAGCTCTGAAGAGTGTTCCAATCGGTTTCCAAGAATTGAAAGGCTAGCATTTTGTGTGTCTTCCCTGTGAGCTGAAAATGAAAAATAAAAATGCAGAAAACCACAGGTCAGAACACAAATGAAGGCCAATATAAATGGAGGTGAAATTAATGTTGCCTGATGTTTATTTCCCTTTAACAAAAATGAATCACAGCTCTATTTAGATATTTATAAAATCAAGTAGTATCCTAAAATGTTTCACATACTAGAGTATGTTTATATTTTCTCTCATAGGTGATTTTTCTACCCTTAGGTATGTAACATTACATGTATTATAATCTGTTTTTATCAGGTATACTTACGATCAGCGCTATGGCAGAGCACTAGAAATCTACCTAACTCTGAGGCACAAAGATGTCTTCCAGTTGATCCATAAGCACAATCTCTTCAGTTCTATCAGAGACAAAATTGTTCTGCTCATGGATTTTGATTCAGAGGTGATCTTAATGATTTTATATTCACTTTCCACTACATATATTTTAACAGATTAAAAATAAATGAGCTAGTGTTGAGGCAGAGAGTGTGTTTGCTGCTTCTGGATACATTCTGAGATAAGAAAGATTGTTTGCCTAGACTGCAAAGTAATTGACCCAAGGATTATTTTTTTCCTTTGTATTTCCATTTCTGTTTCCTTTCCGTTTCCATTTGTCACTCTCAGTGAGAAAAGTGCTAGATTCGAGATCATTGTTGTGATTCTCCAGTCACAACATTAAATATCATTTCACACAGAGTATCATTTGACCATGTTATTCTTTCCGTATATTGAATCAAATAGTAGTATTAATAAGTCAAAGAAAGGAGATAATGAATTTATTTAGGCATATATTAAATGTACTTGCCATTTTCCTTTCACCACAGTCAATTAATCTGCTACTGAAAGTTTGCAAGGTTATTAACCTAAGTTCCAAAAATCAGGAAGTATTTATTCCGTGCTGAATTCTGTCTTCTTTCTTTCCAGCTGGCTATAAAACCCAAGCAAATGAGTTTTGGTATGATCACTGGGAAGATAACCAAGTAGATCTGCTCTTTTTTCAGTGCAATAGTTGTTTAAGCACTGGAGCTAAAATATGGAGCCATCTCTACTGTATGTGATGATCTTCAGTATGCCCATTCTAAACTACATGGAGAAAAAAAGTATAATTTTTTTTAATCCCACAGAATAAATCATATCAGGAATCTGTGTTATTTTTTGAAAGTGAAGTAAAATTTTGCTCTTGAAAGAGGAAGCAGAACCTGAATCCTGGTGGCCTCTTGGCTTACATGCTCTTGTCTTCCTGATTAAAGGTATTGCTGTGCAGATAGTTTGGAGGAATCCAGTTGTAAGGCAGGTTGAACTGTGTGTTTCTTGCATAGCCATCACCCTGCAGTTCCCTTTTGAAATGGAAAAATAGTATTTCTACCTCATTTGGCAGTGGCTTTTTGTGACTGACGATGATTCAGTGGGCATACTTCACCTGCAGTGTACGTGCACAGCATTTATTGCTATTAGTGAGGAAACTTAGGAGAAATACCCTGGAAGAATACTGTAATGCTGTACTTTCAGGGTATGCTGATGTTATGTAAATTACTCTCTGAATTTCTGTTGCTGAAAAGAGTAGGTCTGCAATATCCATCTGACACCCATCAGTGGATAAGCATAATACTATATAGAGTGTGAGAAAATGTGTGTACCTGTTTCCTACTTGATTTCTCTTTCTCTGTTGTAGAAAGCGGTAGACATGCTTTTGGATAATGAAGATAAAATTTCTGTGAGTATAAAAAATTCATGGCATGGCAGTTCAATGCTAGCTTGTATTACCTGTCCTTCTTTCAGTCTTGTAAATGGGATGTTTATCACAGGTTTGTTTTCTTTCAGATTGACAGAGTTGTCGAAGAATTAGAAAACAGGCCTGAGTTACAGCATGTGGTAAGTATTCCTATATTCTGCTGATTTCAAGTTGAGCTGAATAAACTCTTTGCTGGAAATCTCTTTTATGGTGTGTTTATCCTGTCAAAGTGCACCTGAACTCAAATGTCATAAGTCATCAGAGCCAATGTAGCTACTTCTGCCAATTTGCCCTTTAGCATGGCCATAGAATCTTTACAGTAGTTAAATGATCTTAAAATGTGTACCTGTGAGAATTTGATAACATACTGCGTCCTTATTAACATATTCCTCCTTACTGCATTGTAGGCACTTGTCTTTTCTGGTCAATAACTTCTTGCTATTATTCCTCCTTTTTCCCTACCCAAAATTGGGGTTGGTTGGTGGGTGCAGCTCTAAAATATGTTTTGCTGATCCATAGAGAAAGTGAATTGCTTGTCTTTCTGGAGCTGTAACTTCTATACACTGTTGGATTGTTCTTGTTTGTGCAAAATTACAGTATCACTGTAAGGCTGTGGCTCCACACTGCTATTCCAAAAACCCCTCATTGGTTTGAACATGCTGTCAGTGGAGTATATAATGTGTGACTGTGGGCTTGGGCTGTATTAGGGAGGGAAGTTTAACTTGGTGCTCATTACAGATAGGGCTCAGGTATTCATCTGGTGGAGAGGTGATTTATGGGTTAGAGATCTGATTATGGGGAGCAGATCTATGAAAAGTGCAGTCCACAGCCCAAGAGCTTTGCAAAGGCAAGAGACAGAGTGACAGTTTACAGAAGGGATGCATACAGAGGAAGGCAGCGAAAATGGTGAATGGTCTAGAGGGGAAGCCATGCAAAGAGCAGCTGAGGTCACTTGGCTTGTTCAGCCTGGAGGAGACTGAGCAGAGTCCTCATAGCTATTTACATCTTCCTCACAAGGGAAGAGTCAGAGCAGGCACTGATCTCTTCTCTGGTGACCAGCGACAGGACCCAAGGAAACAGCATGAAGCTGTGTCAGGGGCGGTTTGGGTTAGATATTAGGAAAAGCTTTGCCCACTATAGTGGCTGGCCACTGGAACAGGCTCCCACTCCAGGGGAGTGGTCACAGTATCAAGCCTGTCTGAGTTCAAGAAGTATTTGGACAATGCTGTCAGGCACATGGTGTGATTCCTGGGGCTGTCCTCTGCAGGGCCAGGAGCTGGAATTTGATTATCTATGTGGCTCCCTTCCAATTCGGGAGTTTCTATTATTCCATTAATAATATTGAATAAGTGGGTTTGAATTCTGATTCTTTTTTGATTCCTAGTATTTGCACAAGCTTTTCAAAAGAGACCACCATAAAGGCCAACGATATCATGAGAAACAGATCAGCCTTTATGCTGAATATGATCGACCAAACTTACTACCATTTCTCAGAGACAGCACACACTGCCCACTGGAGAAGGTAAGCCCCAAAAATCTAAGCACGGGTCCTTGATTTTTCTGTCTGGTCTGCAGCTTGTAGTCTTGTGAATTTCTAGCTGTGTCTGGTACTGCCCTCTACTGCCAATATGAGGGATCCTTTGAGTTTGTGACCATCGCCTGCAGTTTGGTTTGCGGAGCTGATGACAGCTGAGACTTTCCTCTCTCAGCTCACAGGGCAGGAATTGACAGGTATTTTTTATGCAGAAGTTCTGAATTCACACTTGATGAGTAGCTACAGCATATCTACTCATCAGTGCTTAGCCTGACTGAACAATAGGTTATGGTTACAAGAAATTGACAAGCATTTTGCCAAATCTCGGACCTGTCAGTGTTAGATCTCGAAAAATCAGTAGCTGTAACTGTAGTTTTTCTATCTTTTTATTCTAAGGTCTTAAGTTTCTCTTGAATAATATATACAATATAAGTCACTGAACTAACAGGGCTAAAAGTATTTTGTCTTTGTACTCTGGCTAATACGCTTTGGGTTTTACAGAGTATCAGGTTTCCACCTTCTAATATATATATTTTTTTCTATTTTCCTTCCTTACTCTTTCTTGTTAAATTACAAAATGCATAAAGGTAAGGCCAATATTGAGTTGTTTCCCCTGCTTGAATTATTGTGAAACAAATGGAAATTCTAAGTTTTCCCATTTAGATGGGTCAGTATTTTATTATTTTTATTTATTGCTGTTAATGGCTGAGCAGAGCAGACCTTGTGAAAGGATGCTCATCCATATGCAGCTATAATGATGACACAGTGGAGTAGTTTTCAGGTGTAATATTGAATATTGTATTTTACATGGTTAACATTCCAAAGAAAAGCAGTACTGTTCCTGGTAGCTCTCTTGTTTTGCATTTTTTTTGTCTACTGGAAAATACTTTCTTAGGATTGGAGAATTAGGATTTGTTGAAACCATTACTTGAAACGAGATTGACTAGTTTAGGCAGTGAGACTGAGAGGTTTCCAGCCAGAAACTTTCATCTACAGTATTGACTTACTTGTTTTTAACTTTCTGATTCTTAGTTTCTGCCTTATGTATTATTCATGTGATCATGGTTTTATGTATAAAACCTTACCAGCATTATTTTTTAATCTTGAGGCAAATTAGTTTTAGTTATTGCACATCCATCCTCCTATCTTTAGTGATGGGTGGTGCAGAAAATGCTGTGTGAAACTGATGCTCATTGCTGGCACTGCTTTGCTGAAGATATGGGCTATGAGTGAGAACAGGTCAGAGACTCATCAGCTTCTGGAAGGTGTGGTGCAGTAATCACCAAAGTCAAGAGAGAAGGATGTTAGAAAAAATGTGTCATTCTAACCTTAATGTTAAAATGTTAACTTCTTTCAGTAAGAAGCTAAGAGAGAGAGGAAAAGATACTACTAATAATTCTGTAATTATACTTTTTACCATGCATGTCATGTAGTAATGCTTCTTGTGACATATAGATCTTTGTTCTAAGAAAATGAAAAGGGGACTAAGAATTTCCCAGTTACCAATATTTTCAGTTCCTGTTAAGCAAGTTCCAACACAATGTATAAATTGCAGAAAGCAATTTCTGTCTGAAAAAATCCACTCATTATTGCTCTAATGAAATTATAAACTCATCAAGAAGAAATAATTTGTGCTGTCTAGAAGTAAGCCACTTTTATTCAAGTGCAGTTTAGAGAACGTTTTAAAAATAAGCTGGAAGAGAAGCAGGAATGTTTCCTGTTTCCCTCTAGAGGGAGCATGACAGTCAGGAAATGTGCAGCATCTACAACTACTGAATACCTGGTGCTTTGTAGTTTACCTTGTAAGTGGAGAGGAAAAAGAAGGCTGTCAGCTGTGTATATAACTTATTAGTATTATTCATACCTTTATTCACCTGAAGTATCTGGTTGGTAATTCACTTACCCCTAGCCCAAAATTCATTGTTCATATCTCTAATCTTCATAGTAACCCATCTGAAATTACGAGAATTGGAAGGAAAAGTTAATTCTTACCTACATCTTTGTTTGTAGTTGTGCTTCATGTATTTAAAGTTTTGATTTCTGAGTGTGAAAGTCTTTATTGGTGAACAGTTGTCTTTACAGGAATGCTATGAATCTTGAGTTTGTTTTCTGTTTCCAAACTGGAAACAGACATGGCATCGTTCATGGCATACCAGCCCTGCCGATTTCCTTTTACTTCTAACTTGTTGGTCATCAGTTTGATAGTTTTGGTAATTGTGCTGGTTTCCAACTACACACAGATTCTGTAGCTGCTAGTGATACTTAGCCCTCAGGTCTTTAAACCAAATTTACAAGAAATGCTTCCTTCATATTCTTTCATATTTATTATTTTTGCATTGTCTTCTTGGTACAAAATTCAGAGGGCACTCTCTCTCCTGAAACCATTTTGGTTACCCTGAGGAGATCTTCAGCCTTGTGTTGTTAATGAATGTCAAGCAGACTTCCATCACTAGGGACCACATAAGTCCACCCACAGGAAGCAAGTTTTGACAGCAGATAACCTTAATGTTTTTTATTAACCAACTTTTGGAGGCAGAATAAAGAAGTTGCCGGTAGAATTAAAGGCAGAGATTGACATAGTCCAGACTGAAATACCTGTCTGTCCCCAGATTTATTCAGTTTCAGAGAAGAATTTTTAAAAGAGTCTTGGAAGTCATGGAGTTTCTCTTCTTAATTAAGGCCAGAGGACCTGACAATGCCTATTACGGGAGCTGTGTTCCTGTCAAAATGAATAATGTAACTTTGTGGAAAAATCTCTTTAAGCCACTTGCAGCATTTGTGATCAATAAAATTTCATGTTACATGGTTTCCTGTATTCTCTTCTCTCCTCTCTTCCCTTAAATTCAAGGCTCTTGAGATCTGCCAGCAGAGGAACTTTGTAGAAGAGACAGTCTACCTTCTGAGTAAGTAACTCAGAATAAGTAACTGTGATAAATTACACCACTTTTAAACTTTTAATAAAGTTTATGATGTTAAAATGTATTATCTAGTATCGTTTTACATGCTTTCACAGAGACAAAGTTGGTATGCAGTCAGTGCAACCAAATAACATGATTTAGAAAATAAAACAAAGCACTGGATGGATATGATGTCTTAACTTTATGTATTTTGTTACTGTGTTTCTTACTTGGTGTTCTTCTGGGGCTCTGAAAGTGTTGCAGAGGCTATGGGGAACACCTTGGGCGGGGAGGTATTTTTGATACAATCTCCAGGAGAAGAGTAATACTGTTGGTTTTGACAAGAGAGGAGAAATTAAACAAATGTTTTCTTCTGAGTACATCTCAGCAGCTTAGTATTTTTTGCTAAGGTGAAAGATTTGCTTATATTGCTTTCTATCTTTTTTCCCCTTGAAATTAATTGTAAATTAACTCCTTCAGCAGACTAAGAATTCTATCTCTGAATGAGAGGCATCGGAAGACTTATATGTATGTTTATGTATTAGTCATGAACAGAATAGTAAGCATTTTTTAAACAATCTCTGGTTTAGTAAGAAGATATTTTGTGGACCATTCCACTGGAGAGTAGGATTTACAAATGAATTTATTTAAAAGAATAGTTCATAATTTCTCCTATGTCCACCTGTTTCCTCTTATTTTTCATGAGTGTAGGCTGCACTATACTTACGGCAAATTAAGAGGGCCCATGTGGGCCCTTGAAGCTGGTATTTCATGTTATAGTTTATGTCCATACACATACACATACTCCCCCTCATGTTAGGTGTTGCTGCAGTTCAGAACCCCACAAATGACCCAACACATCCTTGAGAAAGCCTCCATGTCCCAGTCCAGCAAACTGCTCCAAGCATTTGTTCAGATTATACTGATTTGCATTCCTACATCTGAATAGACTAGATTTGGTCTTAGTTGAATTAGTTTGAGTCAACTTCACACTTACAAAATTCTTACTGAAGGAGCACTGAACACTGATAAGCAATTAGCATTTATAATCTCTTTTACTTATTTTTCCTTCCAGGCAGAATGGGTAATAGCCGCAGCGCCTTGAAGATGATAATGGAAGAATTGCAAGATGTAGATAAAGCTATTGAATTTGCCAAGGAACAAGATGATGGAGAACTTTGGGAAGATCTTATTTTATATTCTATTGACAAACCACGTAAGTAGGATAGTTTCTGGAAGCCTTGCATGTGTGGAATGCTGTTGCAATTAAAGGACTGAATTATTCACATGTATGTTAGAGAAGGCGTTTATGTATGGTCAGGGAGGTGGTCTGGCTTGTGAAGCACAACATAGCTGTCCTACTGTCCATAAAACTTGCAGCAAGGCAGCATGAGGGTGTGCTACACAATGAGTACTTGGAGGCTTAACATTGAATAAGCTCTGCATAGTTATGCCCTTAATGACAAATCAAGGGGACAGTAGTGCTTTTAATCTAGCAGAATGAGACTTTATTTTTAGACAGCCTCAAAACACAGTCTGCAAGCATGATGAGAATGTTGCGTACTGTGTTACTACAACTTCTTCCCTTCAAGATTCTGAAAATGAAGAGCCCACACCTTTCTTCCCCTCAGCAAAACAACTAATTTATTTTGTTTCTGGATTATAAAGGTAAGATTGGTAATAATGAGTGCATTTTGCTTTTCATCCATTATATTAACAGCTACTCCAAGTTAAAAGGATGGACTCAGAAACATAAGCATCAGTGTTGTCAAGGAGGCAGGTTCAAAGAAGTTCAAATGACTAAGAAAATAGAGAATTTTCCTAACTATCTACTCCATTAGTTTTTGCAACCTCTTCTAGGGCTTTAAATCAAGACTTTGAAGTCTCTCTTGGCACCTCTTTTCTGGGGGATTGAAAGTCTTGTTGAATTAGTGTGAGAATATATATCTTTTCATCCCTTGGCTGCTAATTTTGACAAGAAGAAGTTACCAGAATCTGTTAAGCCTTGAGAAGAATGGCATTCTCAAATTACCCATACTTGAATGCATCACTAGAAGTGATGCTACAATCAGTGACATCTTTAGAGCAAAAGGGATTCAGAACGTACAGAATTCTCTCAGTTCCTATATGTTACAGTTTCTGCCTATATGCAGAGCAACTCTAGTGATATTCCTCAGTTGTGGGGGTTAAAGAAAAAACACAGCCTTGAGTCATCATTCTAGTGTGTTTTTTTAGCCAGATGCTCTTCAAAAAGCAAAAGACTTCTATCATGTCACTCTCACCAGTGTTTAGAAACACATTGAAATCAGGTTAGGTGCGTGAAAATTTGTTTTTAAACCCTGGAACTGGGAATGGAATTCCCACAAAAGGTAGTTAATTTTCTCACTCTGTTTGCTTGAGTGCTCTTTTTATTGAATCAAAATGCATTATTTGCTTGTAAGCTTGGGCTGGAGACTCAGTTACCACTTTGCTGAATATGCTGGAAGTTCTGTAAATTGCCAAACTGTATCTTCCTCTCTTTCCCAAAGGCTTGTATTCAAGTAAACACAGCTGCGAGAAACATACAAAGACTCTAAAAGAGACCTAGTGTTTTCACTTAGTAGAGAACTGTCAAGGAATAAGCCAAAGCCTGCAGCTTGTCACCAAAGTAGCCTTTAATCAGGTATTTTGTCAGGTTATTTTTCTTAATTTCTTTGCCTCTTGGTTTTCACAGCTTTTATTACTGGCTTGTTGAACAATATTGGAACCCATGTTGATCCTATTCTTTTGATCCACCGCATTAAGGAAGGCATGGAGATTCCTAATTTGAGAGACTCACTAGTGAAAATTCTTCAGGACTACAACTTGCAGGTAGATGTTGCATTCTTCATGTGATACTAATTTTCAGAGAGACAGCAAAACCTCTTTGTCACTGAACAGCACAAGAAATGGCTATCATGATTTGTTCAGCCATCAGTCATGGACACTGTGGGCCAGTACAAAGCTGTGACAGAAACAGTGGAAATTTGCCAAGATCTCTTGATGGCTTCTAGCCCTTCTAAATGTCTTTCATACTGTCATAAGCCTGGTGGGTAAGTAGAAATGGAAGCATCTTGAGTGATTTTACACTGCCCAACTGTCCAGTATTGGAAAGTTTCACAACGATTACTTTTCATTCTCTCACATGAATGCAGAGGCACAATGGAGGCAGAATGCAACATGCCCTCACTGAAACATTCACCGGGTGTTAGCGCTATATGTTAAGTGTCATACTAACTGAAGGAAGATGAACTTCTAAAATCAAATTTATGTCAATGGTGCAGAATCAGTTGGTTAGAGCCCGGTGCTAATAATGCCAAGGTTGTGGTTTCAATCCCTGTATTATGGACCATTCACTTAAGAGTTGGACTCAATGCTCCTTCCAACTCAGAATATTCTGTGCATGTGTTGCTGTTTATGCATAAAAAAAAAGGACTGTTCACTGGATTATGGGAGTTCTTATCCCAAATAATTATACAGATATGTGCAGTTCCCTACATGGTTGGTTCTGACACATGTTTGTAAGAACTTACAAGAAGCATACCCTTCAGTGTTCCCTGAAAGTAGCCAGTAGGGTGTATTGCATTGCATATTTTAAATCTCCCTGCTACAAAAGGAGTCCCAAACCTGAATTCTCTGTCATGCTGTTCTGCATCTCTCTACTGAAAGAAAGCTACAGAGGAGTTTGAATGCCTCCAGTATGACTATGCAGAATCCAAGAAAACATAGCTCAGTAGGCAGCTGAAACTTCAATTTTCTGAGCCTCAAACATTTGTTCCACATCTGCTATTAGTCTTTCAACATTTTGAGCAAATAGATGGGCTTGATGATTGCATTAAGGTCACGGCTGGTGTCTTGCCAGGCCAGTAAAAGCCCGTATCTCTCTTCCAGGGCAGGGTTTAAGCGTTTCTAAGGCTTTTCCATTATTTTAGTTTTATATGAACTTCAGATTATAACCTTGTCTATTTCAAAGGAGCATTTTACATTTCTTCATCTCTCAATTCTTGTTATATGCAAGGAACCTCCCCGGATAAATAGATACATGTTTGCATATAATGCATGTTGTAACATTACTTCCAGGTTTTGACTTCATTGGGTGCTAGTGTCCTTCCAAAATGATGCTAGCTAAATACCATGCTACATTTCAACAGTTGCATGTTAATCTTGCTGCTGTCAGTACCACCATTGATCTTCCTGTTCCTGCATTCTCATGAAATCAAAATGTAGTATTTGTTGTGTTTGCAGGCAGACTGAGAAAGTGCTGTAAGCATAGCTTTACACATATACAAAATATATTGTGTGGCTTCAGACAAGGCTGATGACATCATTTGGTCATATTTTGGGGATGAATGTATAATTTTTTTCTTCAAATACCTTTTAACAGAATTACTTTTGAATTAAAAGGGTGTATTTAACCTTGAGAATGATACCTAAAATGATTTGCTGTTAGCATTGAAATAATTAATGGATTTCAAATTAATTGATTGTAAAGTAGAATTGGATAGCTCTAGGGCTAAACTTTAGATTTCATAGGGATAATAGAGATTAAGGAAGCTTAATGTAATTTGTGCTTGGCTTGCTTGTATGATAGAAAAAAGTATAGCCAAATAAAAGGCAATATTTCATTAGAGAAATGTAAGTTATAGTTTAAAATAAGTATTCTTTAAGTGTTACTGGCAATGTAAAGTGCACTGTTTATGAACAGATGGTATATCTACATTGAAATTTAGGGGTCTTATTGCTGGTCTTGCACACTCGCCTAAGTAGCCAATTGGCAAGTTCAGATTTTATAAAGGGACTGTTTCTGCATTTGGCATGTGCTCCAGGACATGGCTGGGACTTCAGGTGAATGTCTAAGCAGCCTCTCCTTGCTGAGGGCAGTTCTGCCTTAGTGGAACTGTTATTGCTGCCTCATTAGCTGTTTTAAAACGAGTCTTTGGTGTGTTTGTATAATGCCTGGTCATACCTCTACACGTTGTGTAGGTTCATGCTGAGAAGTCAGTGGCCTTCATTCTGGCCTGGCACAACTCTGTCTTTTGGTAGAAACCTCCTGATACGTAGCGTGAAACCTACCAGACATTTTGAACTCATTCAGAAATACAGAATTCATTGGCTAGGATTTTCTATAACTTCATCTTTTTGGATCTTGAGATCTGTACGCATGTAAGTTTCATTGTTCTCATTTTCAAAGGCAAAAAGAATCTTGTGCTAAGATCCATGGAGGAGCACAGGCAAAAAGAGAACCTGCTCCTTGACTTGCAAGTCACTGCCTAACACAAAAACTGTGGTGGTCTTTTCATAATGTTGGCTTCCCAAACAATGTTACCACTGTGCCATTATATTGTTTAATTAATGGGTTCCTTTTGCAAGCCCTGATAAGACTGTTTTATGCCTATGTAAGCATGCAAATGCAAATTTCCTATTATGCTCTTGATTTTTCATACCAGCAAACTGTACTTAGGTGTGATTTGAAATATGGAGGAGTAGGAGTTAGAAGCAGGGCCTTTGACAGACTTTGTCTTTTTGAAAACCACTCTTTCCATCCCAGCAAAACCAAGTAAATCAAACTGAGTGGCTGCCAAAGTATGTGTGACTCACAGCATGCATTAGAGAATCCAACAAGAAAGTCTACTAATGCAAATTTGATTGTAATTTTTTTTTTTTAATACGGACTCTTCCTTGAATAATTTTTATTAACATTGGCAGACTGCAGACTGATTGCATCACTTTAACAAATTGCCACCCACTAGATGAACTGCTGCAACTGTTCTATATGCTACTATAAGCTCACCTCAGCTGTGTGGTTAACGTTTAAAATCTGATCACTATCAACCAACCAAGCATAGCACTAAAGCAGAATTAAATATTCTTTTGGGCAAAAACAAAACATAGATCATGTACAATTTTTTTCTTAGATTACTATTTCAAGTAAGCGCTACTAATTTGCTTTTTTCTCTGACATTACAGCTCTGCTTTACAAGTAGGGATCTATTAACCTGCCTTCCAGAATACCCATTTTTATTTTCCAACTTCAGGAAATGTAATTCTGCCATGAACTTAAAACTGAGCACACTCCTAACTATTCTCCTAAGCAGGGAAATATTTAAGTGCTCATTTAAGTGGTTTTCTGAATTGGGATTAAAACTTGAAGTGATTTTTTTTGGTTTTTTCACCCCTGAGGATGATTTATTTCGGTTTTTTCTCTTTGTCATCATTTGAGTTAATGTATTAAAGCCATAGTACATAATCAAGTGACACTGTTTGACTGTAGTGATGAAAGTTTATTTACTGCTGAAATAATACTGATTTTAGTGTTTATACACAGTAACATTCACAAACAACAAAGTTATGAAGACATAGACAATGAGAACAAAATTATAGTTCTCTGAATTTTAATAGGAGCATTTATCAAAAAAGTGTAGTCTGAAGCTTTTTTATTGCTTTTGAAATCTACGTTGCTACCATAAATTTATAGATAAATTAGACATGTTGGCTTAAAGAGAAACCTGCTTACTTATTAGAAATTACACATTCCTAGTGCTTTTTTTATTTAAGTGCAATTAAATCACCGTTCTCCAGGTTTCTAAAGCATTGTATCACACATTTCACAAAGAAGACTGGGAGAAAAATCCCCTTATTTGTAGACTTGTGAGTTAATTATAAGCCTGCTAAGCTTTCCAAATGTATAAAATAGGTGTCTTTTCAGCTTTGGTTTGTGTCTGAATGAAATGTAGCAAATTACTGTGGTATTGGAAGACACTTAAATACCTCTTTGTTTTATAAAGAAATGCTTCATTTTTCACCCTATGGCATTTGTAAGAATAAAACTTTGAAAGATGTTGGTATTCTAAGTCTACTTTTTCCCTAGCTTTAAAATACGGAAGCAATTTGTTTAGATATAGTACTATAGATTTTGTGGATTAGGCATTTTAGTCAAATGTTGACTTACTAGTTTGCACTTTGCTTGAACCTGCAGTAACTCTGATGGGTAAGAGACATTGATCCATTCACAGAATCCACATATATCCATTCATAATAGAGTTTATGAACTAGCAGAACCCAGGGATAATCCAATGAATGCTGCTTGAAATAGCACCTGGAAAAATTGTTAGGTTATGGTCCTGAATGTTAACTAAAAATGCTGTTCAGACACCTTGGAGGCACTAGGGGGCAGGTGGCAGCTTGCACAGGGGGACAAGGCTGTAAAGATTAAAAATAATGTGCTTTTAATTGCGGTAGTGATGCTGTTTGAAAGAATTTTGGTGAGTGGCCTTGAGAAAGTTGGACTTGTTTGAGGGTTAAGCTGAATCAAGGCCTGAATTTACTCCCAGAGCTTTGAATATACCCTTTCAAATTAACTGCATACTGCAGTGCTTTTCTTTAATGTTAGGCATTTGTAAATCAAGACTGTTTTAATTAAATAGAAGGGTTTATGCCTAATATCTTCCCTAATAAAGCCAGAAAACAAACTATTTTTTGCAATAGCTGTTTTGGTTTTAGCAGTTTTCATTAATTTCATGAAGGCATTATTTTTGCACAAAACTTCTTTCTGTAGGTGCATGATGCTGTCCTGCTTGTGCTCACAATTATATGCTTTTAAAGGATAAGTAAAATTCAGTTTCATTCTCAATTCTGTTTCTTCTTGGAAAGTGATTTCATTATAGATTTATGCCCAATGTCAGTTTTAACTAGTTCAACTTAATCTTAGTCCACAGTTACCTACTTCTCCTCCCTTTTAATGAAGCTCCCTCTCTCTTGACTCCAGATTCCTTCTCCTTTGCTTTCTGTAACTCTTAAATTATCCATCTTTGAGGTTTTCAGTTTCTACAGAAGTGTTGAGATATATTACCTTGAGAATTGACATTTTACATTATGCATTGTGATTTTTCCTTTTATAATAATAGCTACCTACTGTATTCCATTTCTAGCAAAATAAGGTCTGACAGTCATTAAATGTGGTATGGAAAGATCTTAGTGTTGTTTAAATAATGGCAGAAAGTGCATATTTCTTAAAAGATACATTTTATCAGGTGTTTCTGTTACTCCTGGGTTTTCAGGCATCAAACAGTATTGAGGTTTTCCAGTGATCTAGTGATGTCTTTTGTTTCCCTCTTCATTTTTCTTTTTTAATGAAATTTTCCTATTGGCACACTGTATTTTAATTAGAAAAGGCTAAGACACACTTCCATCTTCCCACTGTATCTTTGTTCTGCTCCTTTCATTTAACATGGTTGAAGCACCAAGGTTGTCAGAGTTCTAGAAACATTTGGACAGTGTTCACAGGCACATGGTGTGATTCTTGGCGCTCTTCTCTGCAGGGCCAGGAGTTGGACTTGATGATCCTTGTGGGTCCCTTCCAGATCAGGATATTCTATGACTCTATGCTTGTTTTACTCCTTTTACTTCAGCATGGGGGGGGTTTCATCTGTCTTTCTGAAACAGTCTCATTCAGTTGTCCTTGCTAAAAGTTTCTTGGATTTTTTTCAAACCTTGCAACATTTTTCTCTATTTAGAACAAAATTTTACATTCTTTGTTGCCTTTGGATAAAGTTAGCAGGGGAAAGACATAGCCAGATTGTTCCTGAGATTATCAACAGATAAAAATTATTAATTTTCTAAGTGTTTGTCTCGTAGATCTGCATTCAGTTGCTGGTGCTCTGAAATGTTTTATAGCTCAATGTCTCTAACACTGGAAAACTGTCATTCACCTATTGATATGCCCAATTTTAAATGCTCATAATGTTACTCAATGTTAATTTTTTCAATGTACTTCAGATTTGTGGTCTTATCTGCATGTCATTCTTAGTAGTGTGGCCTTATTACTGCACAGTGTGTATGTAAAAAGGTAGAGTTTTGGACCGTGTCCACGTGGCTATAAAATCTATTATTGTATTTCTTCTTAGGTATTTGCATTCGCTGTATCTTGCACTATCTTAGAATGCTCAATATTTCCTGTAATACAAATGATCAGAAGAAAGGAAGGAACATTGCTTCTTTATACCTCTCTTTTAGTAGGGTTGGTCACATTATAATTGACTGTGAGTATCTTTGGAAAGCACTTTTCAAAGGAATTGTTGTCTTGGAAAACAAATTTCCAAACATCAGTTTGGGAGGAGAAAGAAAAAATTCCAAAATACTTACTTGGGTTTGTCATATTTCCAAACTTGCTTCATTAAGTATTGTGAAATAAGGCTCTGTATAATTTCTATGCCCTTGCTTCTTCTGTGTTTCAAAACAGTTTCAGGCAATGACAAGTCAATCTAATGAAAAATACCAAATAAGTCAAAAGGAAGCTGAGACTTCTGCTAAAGAGGAATGAACTAGGGACCTTTGATTAGTTGCATGGACATTTAATACTGCTTATTAAATGACACCTCAGGAGGATATATGTTGGAACAAAATATATTTTGAATTGCTCTGTTTACAAAGGTTTTATGATTATCAAATATCTTTTCTGAAGAAGACAGGAAAGATATACATAGAAGTTGTTTTGAAATGGTTTGGAAATTAATTCTGAGGGCACTGTAAAAATTCCTCGCTGTTGTAATTTATTAACACCATCTCATAGAAAGATGTTCATAATTTATAATAACAGTATCTTTGTAAAGGATTTTATTTCCTGACATTTGTTCTTGTTTTGCGGGGTTTTGGGTTTTTTTATTGTGGACTTTTCATTTAGGTAGAGGTG
Organism: Corvus kubaryi; assembly: GCF_017639235.1. Lineage (NCBI taxonomy): Eukaryota > Metazoa > Chordata > Aves > Passeriformes > Corvidae > Corvus > Corvus kubaryi. Next base: position 4,696,161 of record NW_024581137.1, on the reverse strand, counting down.
ATGGCAACAATAGGTTCCTCCTTTGCCTCCTTTGTAATACCTTGAAAAGTCTTAAACATTCCTTGCACTCACTCTGGCAGCAGAGAAACACAGTGGTGATTTGTCAAGATAGTTGATATGCCCATCTGTTCAACAACCACTGTCTTTTATGTTCTTTGCACCAACAGATCTTGCTGCGGGAAGGTTGCAAAAAGATACTCGTTGCTGATTCTCTTTCTTTATTGAAGAAAATGCATCGAACTCAGATGAAGGGTGTCCTAGTGGATGGTGGGTACAGAGGAAACATGATGACTTTCAAGGTTTAAGACTATAGCTTGGTTTATTTACCCCCTGACTGTCTGCTTTGGAAGCTGCCCAAAAGCCTGAGGTTTTTTATCTTATCTGTGGAGTGTGGTAGGATACTAGATGCTTTTCCCCTTTGCAAAGGAATTACTTGTATCTCAAAAACTACAAGACCCAGCATGCAGCTGTTTCTCTTGATCAATCTCTGCAAAGCCAGTAATGTATTGTGTCCTGCAGTTTGTCTGTAAAGGCGAAAATGTTGTTTGGTGCTAACATGGACAGTCAGACGATAATAATCTGCAACCAAAGCAAAAGATACAAGGTGGTTGTCAGAAACAGTTGAAAATATTTTGCAAGGTGCTAATGATGCATGTGAGCAGCGCTGTAATTCTCACTAGCTGAGTGTTAATAGCAAGAGACAAAAGCTGACAGGACAGAGTACCAGAGCTTCTGCTCCAAAATGCTGCAGTTAACAGCCACCCATCCCATGCTCCTTTTTTTCAGTTTGCCTTTTGTCTCTACAGCACTGATCCTAAGCAGCCTTAGTCCTGCACTTCTGCCATCATCAGATCTAAATATTTATCATGTTGTTGTTAGAAATGCTACTTCAATATTGCTCTTCAATTTTTAATAGATTCTGTTAGGCATCTTAAGTAAATGCTTTAAGACCAAGCTCCATTTCTGTAATGGCAGTATGTTCATGGCTGCTTTATAAAAAAGTAAACATGGAGTTTGTTAACAAAGCTGTTCTTAGTTTTCTTTTGTTTTGTTTTTCAGAGGAGAATATCTGTGAATCATGTCTGTCTCCAATACTTCCTTCAGGTAGGATGCTTTTCTAGGAAAAAAAAGAGGTTGTAAAATTTTTAATTAGTATTTTAAGAGGAGCTACAGTTTGCATTTATTCATAAAAATGTGTAATCTCCCTTGGTGATCACTGTATAAATTTCAATCTCCTATGCAAAGCTTGCTTTTGAATTGTGACATGGAAGTGGAGTCTAATTGGACATTTTTTGTTGCAGTAAACCCAGATACTCTTTTTTTATTCACCTCTTTTTATTCACTTATTCCTTATTTTCTGTTTTGAATACATGGAATTCAAGGCAACTTTTAATTCCATCAACATACATATTCTCAAAGATTATTAGAACCACAAAACTAAGCTGCTGCCACCAAATCTTGTCCTCCTCTGTTCGATGATTTAGACTGAACTCGAAGATTATAAAATTTTATGGAATGTACTTTTTGTCTGAATGGTGGAGAGTTCTTGTCTTCAGTCATGGCTGCCATGTTTGAAACATCTTAAAACCGACTAGCTTTAAAACACCTTCTAAAGTTAGTTTTGAAACTAGAAATTCAGGATGTTATTTTGGAGATGTATGTGCTGCAAGGCAACTATAGTCCAGAAATATCAATGTAGCTGTTGGGTGTCTTAAAAAAAAGTAATTTTACTAAGAGAATATCTGTCGTGGCATGTTCAAACAAGAATATATAAGACAAAGCATATGTACAGACATTTGTTTGTTTTCTAAATGTTAATAACCCGATAGAATTAGTTACAGTTTATCTGGTTTCTACTATTTTTCACTTAAATAAATAAATAAAAACAACTATACTGGGATCATGTGCAGCAATATACAGAACAGGAAAACCTGGCAGAGTTGAACGTGCTAGTGCTTTGAGGTATGTGTGTTGAGGAAAAAAAGAGCCAAAGTAGAATGTGAATGATGTTCATGAATAAGGTGGTTATTCTTTAGATATGTGGATGTTGTATTTAGAGTTCTAATTTGGCTAAATGTTCATGTGGGAATGAAAACCCACATCATGCACCTAGGCAGCCTGGTGCCAAATTTCAGGATCATGCCATGCAGTGCAGGCACTAGAACTGCTCAGTATTCTGGTTCTCTTCACACTAGTGCAAGAATTTTTCTGCTAACTTTTCTTCAAAGCAGCTGAATTATTTGGTGGTAGTTTACTGTTCTCCCTGCCCAAATTTAGCATGTAGCATTTATTGACATGAAAAATTCCTGGTGGAAGGGTATACAGCATTTAAGCCACAGAATAAAATTGTTTTGTAACTCCATCACTGGTATACATTACCTGAAACCATCACTCTTCATGGTTTCTGTGAATGAGCCAGAATAATTTGGAAACGATTTTGAGAGATGTTACTCGAAGTTTCTCTGTGTATAATAGAATGTGGGCATATATTGCTGTAGCCACTAAATCATTTGTTTCATCGCCCTGTTGAATGAATTTCTTTTCTGTTTCCCAGATGCATCCAAGTCCTTCAATGTGGTAGTGTTCCACTGCAGACACATGTTTCACAAAGAGTGCCTACCTGTACCTAACACAGTAAGAAATCAGCTTAATATGTCTGACACCTTTGCTGAAGATAAAGTGATACATTATTTTCTTTTGTCCTTAGCTGTGGGGAAGGACATGGGTCTATGAGGAATTATATGATTACAGTAATAACTTGAGATGATACCACATAGTAGTATGTGACTAAGGAAAGGGAATTCAAGGACACGGCCACTAAAGTTCATCCAATGTGGAAAGAAATCACTGCTGTTTGAACAGTATTTTATTTTATTTATTTATTATTTTCTGCAACCTGAATATGTAATCCAGCTCTGAGACATACAGGGAATACAGTCTGTCTAATTTTTTAATTAATTCTTTTCCATTCCAGCTTTTACTTTAATTAAACATACTCAAAGACAAGAATAAAGGTATTTTCTCAAGTGAACCATATTAAATGATTCTGACCTGGAAGACAAAAATCAGTCATTTCAGAGTGAATGTTTAAATATCTTTGTAATCATCCTTATGCTCAAAACATGTTTTTCTTTATAAGTTTTTGGGAGGGTTGGTTGGTTTTTTCAATTAACACAAAGCAAAAAATAACTTCTAGATATAACAGGGTTTAAATTTAGGAACGAAATCATTCAAATGGTAACAAAATCACATAGAAAATTAAGTTTTTAAGATTCTGTATCTGTCTCTGAAAATTTATATGTAGTGAAAAAATAGCTTTAGTGAATCACTTCTTCTGTAAGTAAACAAAGTGCTTGCAGCCATATGGTACAGCATGTATACTTAAATATGTTATGAAAAGCTTAATGTATTAGATCATCTGTATGAGAAAGCCCAACTAGTAAATATTTCTTCAATATTTATCCCAAATTTTATTGTGAGAAATAATTTAAAATTTATCTAGCATTCTCAGTTTTCTGGGGTCGGTGACTGGTTAGGTGGGATTTTTAAATGTTACATTGATATTATATGATATCTATTCATAGACAGTATGTATGAATACATGGGTGTCTGCATGTGAAAGAGCCAAATTTCTCCTGTTGTATTGTATTTTGTGACCTTAGGTGATCAGTCATGTTACTGATATTTGGTTATTGGTGACATACTGAAAGGAAAATAGTGCATGCACAAAACACACAGAGCTAAACACAGAGCAACAATAAATACATATTTGATGTCAAATGACAGTATTTGGGCCCTGATCTCAATTGTCAGAAATCTGTGGAGCACTGTCCAAAGACAGAGCTGTGACTAAGGCATCCAGTGGTTATTGGAGCTGACCAAGTGACTTTACTCTCGTCTTTATATATTAAGATAATCAGTGATGCTTTTTACTGTGTACTTTTCATTTTTGGTGTGGAGGAAATTTGACCTTACTCTCCTGGCAGGTGGTGGTAATGCCCTTGGAGTGAGTGGCGAGTTGTACCCTCTGGCTCCAAAACAGCCTGCCTTACTATGTTTTTTTATATTGTCTTCCCTCACCTGTCCATGACTATGTTGACAGGGAACAGCCTGACTGTGAGCAGTAATTTTGAGAAGGGCATTAGCACTTTTCATTCATCTTCACACATTCTGATGTGACTACATTTCTCTGAGAGTTTCCTGTTTTCTTTTTTTGATTTAGGTATCTTCTGTCCAGTTCTGCAATATATGTAGTGCCAAACACCGGGGGCCAGGAAGTGCAATCCTGGAGATGAAGAAATAGCAGTTACCTAGTTCTCCATGTCAGTCAGTGACACCAGATCTGTTAGGACCATGCAGAGCCACTGTATTTTTCCATTAGACATCATTTCTGTATGTAATTTTGATTGTGATTTAAAAGTGGTTCCTGTAATTTATCCTGTTTATTGAATATTTTGGGGAAAGAGAAAATGTGAAAACCTTTCTCTGGTAAGTCTTTGTTATGCAATTCATATGTCATGGTTCCTTTGCTCAGCTTGTTACTTCATACTGGAACAGAAAAAAAATAAAATAGGAAGAAAAAACCCATACAATTTAGAGATTTGTGTTTGCTATCAGTTAATGTGCTTTACAGTTTGGATCCACATCAGACTTATGGTTAGATATTGTAAAGAAAAATGTATTGCTGTGAATTCAGCTCACCAGACTACTTCAGTCCTGATTTAGTCTATTAGGAACCTGTTTACCTTGAGACCCATAGGAGTCTGACTCCTTTCAGTGGAATTGCTTCAGAACTTGAAGTTGTCTGTGTGCCAGCTCATATCTTCAGTTAACAAATTTGTTAACCACGAATTCCATACATTGGCAATTTGCCTTGGTTACACATTCATAGTTCATTAGAAACCGGTTAATTTCTCAATTCATATTCACAATGCAATAGTTTAAAGTGAGCTTTTCTCATGTTCAACTCATCGAGAAACTATATTTTTAAATGTCAGCAGTAGGTCTTTATGCTTATTTTATGTGTGATTGAAGTGTATGATTTCATTTAAGTGCAAGGGAAAAGTGTATCTGACCTTTCAAAGGTAAGATCTCTAGAAGTTTCTTTTGGCCTTAGAAAATTAACAGCTAAGTTAAGTCAATCGGATGTTAACAAGACCATACTTTTCATTTGAACTGCATTCTGTTTTGTTGATCCAAAGGAAGTGATCTTTCAGAATGTCTTCACAGTAATGTAATCCGTTTATAATATATGCTGACTAAATTCAATATAAGCGTCTTTTCCTTAAGAAAAGTAAATCAGAACTCCCCAGTTATCTTTCTGCTTTTTAATAACTTGGGTTTGAAAATAAAAATATATTGTTTTGCCATCAAATTGTACAGTTTAAACAAGTTAACATACTAAGTTCTAAAACAATGGTATAGGGATACTGCGGTCTATCTGTAAAACTGGAAAATACAGTACCTCTAATAAAGTACCTTCTTCTGTACTTTATTCCCATGTAAGTACACTTTAAAATAATTTTTACTGTGGAAACTTGGATTTCTGGTTTATGTATACTCATAATACTCTTTTTAAAACCTCTGGGCAATTGGTCTTGCAATCTGAATAATGATTTTTTGTTGTCCACTGTGCAGATCTGTATAATACTGGAATAAAATTTTATGTGTTTAGAAATGCTAGGATTTACTCTGCATGATTACATAGGCAAAACAATCATTAAAAGAATAGATCTCTTAAAAGCATAGTAATCTGTTGTGTTAATACAGACAGCTGAAGAAAAATTTTTAAATGGTGCAAATTATTAATGAACATGGAGTAGGTGGCATAACGTAAGGATAGGAGGTTTGTAGTGGTGAGCATAGTCTGCACACATCAAGCTTCACTCATAAGAATTAGTGACTGGCTTTGCAGCTGTTCGTTTTCAGCAGGTAGTACACATTCTCAGGTATATTGTTCGTTTATCCATTCTTCACTATACTGATCAGGAAAGCTGCTTAGATTCCTAGTAAATTAAATGCTGCAGTGAGCTCAAGGGTTGTTTCACCATGATGTTTAAGTTATTGCATGCCATGCCTGTAAAAGTTTAAAAACTTTTTTAAACCCCCGTTCTTCAGTAGCTTTAAGCAGCTTTTCTATATTATATCCTGAGAATGCAATAAGCTGTCAGCTTACAGGAGGAAAAACTCAAATTGCTTCTATACATGTATATGGCAAAGTGTCCTGTAGCTTAGAGTTATGTGATAATTTCAAGAAGGTGTATTTTTTACTTCAGCTTGGCCTTAAATTCCCTAAAGCATTTGAGCATTTTGTGACTCAGTTTGCTAGTCTGCCATCATCAGCAATACTGCATTATACCCTGGCATATTCTTTGCATTATGCAAGTAATTTTAAATCACTCAATGAAAATCTAATCAAAATCTTCTCTAAATCCAAAGCTTCTTTCATTTGGGCTTCAGGGACTACCCTTTTCATGTTCCTGAAGTCCAAATTTGCTTGTTAAGATTCAGCAAGAAATGTACAGACCTGACTTTGATTCACTCTTCTTCCTAAGAAGCCTTTACACCGTAGAAAACAACTGATGTTAGAGTCTAAAATATTCAGCTACCCAAGAGCTTTTCTTCTGAAGAATAATTTTGCCCAAGAAATAACTGTAAAGTTGCAGAGCCTTTCAGAAAAGTAGAGTAGCACTTAATCAGTTTCACCAGCACTTACTTCAGATGTCAAAGTTCTCGTACTTCTAAGGTAAACTTAAAATAAACTTAAAAGCTATTTTTTCTCTGATACATCCTGTTCTGTGTGAGTTCTTGACCAATGAAGCCAACTGAAAGGATTTGTGATGTATCAAGTAAGTACATACTGGTTTGTCATACCAAAAGACAGAAAACTATTTTGGTTTGTAGCAGGACATCTCACCCCCACAAGAACTTATCTCATTAACCTGTCAGATAACTCAAACAAGACAAGCTGTCTTGTAGTGAGTTATTTTGGTGCCATGGGGTTAACACTGGTCTGGAATCTCCCAGCTGCCAATAAACATCTCGCTGTTGAAGTGAGATCTGGCCCGGTAAGTTGTCTGACTGACAGACACTCACAAACTACGAAAACCTCACCAAACTTTAACAAAGCAGAAATCTTCTATACATTTTCCTGAAAATGTATGGGAGCTTTTCTCATGAGTAGGGATGCCTGCTTTGCAGTTACTCTCCAGGGCTTAAATAAAGGAATCTGTGTACATTATCGTCATTTCAGTGGTAAGTTACATTCGACTCCTAATCAATACTATTTCTTTTGCTAGCTTAACTATAGGTACCTTGATATAGTGCAGTGTTATATGCTATGCTGTAATCTACTAGTAGTTCTTTACTTTTATACTGTGTAGTAAGTAATTCTGAGTAAGGTGTTTCATCTGTTATCTCTTGTCTGTTTAATAAAAAATTCATTTTTATACATAGACCTGATCTGCCATCCTTACAACTTGCGGGCCAAAGTGATTTTTTAAATTTAAACTGTTGACAAAATCTGAGGCTAAGGCAGGGCTTGTTTGAAGCTCCCACTCATCCTGTGACAGGCTAAAAGTGAGTCTTTGGATGATTTTTCTCATCTCTCCTTGTTTCATTATTTTAAACCTTTAATGCTATGTGATAGGCTTGGTGAAAATATTGGGATACACTGAAGATTTTGGGGGGCCCAAGAGATGGGAAGCTAGAGGTGCCTGCTGAGCATGAGGCTATTTAGTCCTGCTGAGAGCTGAGGTAAAGTGGACAGCGTCAGGATAAAGGTTGACTTCTGCAAAAGGAGAGGTTAATTGTTCTACTGGATCGGCAATACATTCAATCAGCTGTATGTGGTGCTTGGGCAAGAGTCTGCTGCCCACCCTGACATGATTCAGTGGGTCAGTTAATCCTTCAAGACGTTCTATATACAAAGATATGTTCTCTATAGCTGCACTACAGGAAACCTTGAACACATTGGGTATTACATGTTGGAACATGAATAAGCTCAGTGTCTGACACTGGTCTTGTGTTACAGAGCAAGAGCAAAAACAAAATTAGTTGCTTGCTTCCCTGTTTTTGGATCCGTATCATATTCCATATGGTATCATATTCTATGGATCCATATCAAAATACGATATTTTGGATCCATATCATATTTGGAATAACTGTTTTCATGGACAGTTACTGCCAAGGATTTGTCAAGCACTACTGGAAAGCAACTAACAAGAAATAGCAAGTTGTCTGTTACGTTTCAAAATGTGTTTTTAGTAAAAGACTATGCTGCAACATGTTTTTCTACATTTTGGCTGATAATTGGGTAGACACTTTCAATATTCTGTATAGAATGCACAGGTTGGTCTAGCAAGTTTTCATTGTAGGGAATTTAATCACTTTCCATCTTAGGCTTAATGTTTATTCAGCTGGAATCTTCTAAGCAGGCACAGTTTTACTCTTTGCTATTGAATACACTACCACAGTGGTTTTCTGCTTGCTGAGTAGAGTCCTGACTGTAGTTCAAGGGAACTGGAAATAATCTCTTAAATAAAAAGTCATGGTGGATTTCCTGCTTCTGAAATACTGTGATTTAGCATTCAAGTATTGTTTGTCTTTCGGCACCTTGGAAATACAGTGTCATCTCTGCAGGCTGGTTGCACTGGTCCCTGCCTATCTTACTTGATAGCAGTTTGGAAAACTACTTGCAGGAAAATTCTTACCTAATGCTGAACAAAGGGAATTATCTGAATGAGAAAAATCTCTCTGAGAAGCCAGTTTTCCCTCTCCATTGTACAATTCTGGCCTCTTACTCAGGCAGTGTAAGTTTTACCCTTGTTTATAAATGCTAGACATAACATCAGGGTCTCTTCCTCTCTAGAAAGCTTCCCCCTTGAGTGCATCTTTGCCAAATACTTGCTATAAATCAACTGCTGTACTTTCAAAACAATTTAAACAAGACTTGTAAGAAAAGAAGTACCTCATTTAGAGAATGACTCTTTAATTATATACTTTTGGGACTGTCTTCCTATTCTATTGGGCCGTGAAAGATTAATTTACTTTTGGCATTAGAAATATCCCAAGATGATGGTTTTTTCTGTTCTTCAAGACAATGTGTGCTTTCTTTTAATGTAATCAAATATTAAATTATGCAGAAGACAGGACATCTGAAGTGTCTGAGGCATCAAATGTAGAAGAGTGTGTGAGAAGTTCTAAGAGAAGCCAATGAGTCATAGTGGGAATGACCTAAATTTAGCCTTAAAAGCCTTCCATAAATGGGAATCATAATAAGCTTTTGCAATGCAGCAGATCTTAGGGGTTCTGGTATGTTCTGACTGCAACATTCACCCAGGAGTCTGTCATCTGAATGGACAAGGCTGCCAGTGGCATCTGCTCCTGGATTGTGCTTAGGACCAGTCATGATGCAGGAGTCAGAAATGTGCTGAGTGGAGGCTGATACCCCTCCAGCCTGAAGGAGCTGCCAGAGGTGGAGGTGTAGTAGTATAATTAAGGGCTAGGAAGTGGCCAGAGCTGCAGAGGGCAATTAATTGTTGATAGGGTTTTTCTCCCCTTGCTTTTAGTCAGGTCCCAGTAGGATTTAAGTCCAGGTAGGTTGACAAGGTAATGATATCTTGGTGTCTGATAGCTGTGACATTTAGAAAGATGTCAGCTGGATGACATGTTCCAAACAGTGTTCATAGGATACAGATTTATCTGTTTCTGGTGAGAGTGATGGATGGGAGCCACAATAAATAAGTTGTGGATTTTTAAAATATCTGTTTAAATGGAATGTTCTTAAAAATGAGTAATTGTCTCACATTTTATCATTTTGTGTTTACAATGAAGTAGTAGCATTGGAAGGTGCAGATGACAATAGTGTTTTTATTGTGTAGAACCCATTCAGTAGCAGCTATTTTTGCACATGCTGGCACAAGAATGACTGAAGCACTTTTCAGTGTCCAACTCTAGTGTGTCTCTATTGAGTCTTCATCTGGAATTTCTTCAAAATCGTGAAGACCTTTAGTTAAGCAAACCCAAAGCTGGGAAGCATTTTCCCTGTGTTTCCCTGAACATTTGAGCCAAGAATACATTTCTGGCATAACTTAGTTCTATGCTATGCAGACTTTCATTCTCTCTGCAGTATCAAAAAACTTCCCAGTGACATGCTAAGGGAAGTATGTTCCATTTACATTGTTTCATAATCATTCTTTCTCTCTTTTCTCCTTCTACCCTTCTCCGCTCACCACTCCCCTCTGAATATGTGCAGTGGAGTGAGTGCCTTTTTTTGAATTGTGTCATGATTTTCAGTCATTATCTGCAAACACACTGTGCTGTTTATGTGTTAAAGTATGTACTTTGTATATCCTGTGGGATATACAGGTCTTTGTTCATCCTTAGTTCCTGGGGGAGTTCATTGCCTGGTGTCAAGTTACGGAAAACATTTTCCTTCAGAGGCAAACTTTCCAGGACAACATTTTCAGTGGTGCCAAGAGAATCATTGAGATAGGAAGGGACCTTTCAAGATCATCTAATCCAGTTCCCCTGCTCCAGGTTGGTCCATCACCTTCCCAGGTATTGATTGAGTCTAACAAGCCTGTGGTTTTCCAGATCCTACTTGCTCTCTAAAGCTGATGATATGGTTAAAATGAGAACTAGAGCCTTGAAGAGTGAGATTTACTTTTTTCCACTCTTCAGAAACCTCTTCTGATTGACATGGTCTTTCAGAGATAATCAAGAACATTTTTTTCATGCTCTAGGCTTTGTGCCTGTCTCGGTTTTGAAAGACAGGTGTCTGCTAAGGAAGGCAGAAGCCCCCCCTTGAAGTGGCAGATATAACCCCTTTTCCCTCCAAGTTATTATATTTTGAAATTAAGGGCCTTTAGGCAAAGATGTGGGAAATACGAATAACAGTTCTTTACTCTCTCTCTCTATATATATGTATATAACCAGTCAAACAAAACAACAACAACTATGGCAGTAACAGCAAACACAAACCCAGTGCCAGCCTTCTCGGCTGTCGGGCCCTTTCCCCTCGGGTGCAGTTCCGCTCGCAGCCGGCAGGGGCGCTGGCGGCTCCCGGTGAGCAGGGCAGGTGCGATGGTTCCCCCGCGGCTGCAGGGGGCGCTCCGGAGCGAGCTCGGGGAGCACGCGGCACCAGTGCCCTGGGATCCCGGGAAGGGATGGAACAAAGGCTTCACAAACCCCTGGGCAGCCGATCCCGGACTCTCAGGAACAGCAGGCTGGAGCGGCAGGCTGGAGCGGCAGGGACGAACGCAAATCCCGGGTGGCAGACGAGATGTATCCAGATGGGAAAACCCCACGGAGGCCCAGGCAGGCAGGGGGAGCAGGGCTACAGCGTAGCGAAAGCTCGAAGCAGCAGCGGAGCAGGGCAGCCACAGCTCGGTCTCCAGCAGGGCAGGGAAAGCGGCTTTTGGGGTCCCGGCGTTGTTTCCAGCAGGAAGAAAGAACGGCCAAAAAGAAAGAAGCAGCAGCTCCCTTCTCTGCAGCTTCTCTCTCCGGACGCTCAGAGCGAACTGACCCCACACCCAGGTGTAGACAAAGGAGTAGCCAGGCCCGCCCCACCCCCCTTTTTGCCTTTCTTAAGTACAGCTATTTGTCCCCTAGCAACATGCATATGGGAGAAAATTCCTTTAACAGAAAAAAAACTAAGACTAAACTGAAACCCCAACAGTGCCATATAAAATACCTATGGGTTTTTTATAATGTTGCAGTCTAGTCCAGAGATGAAGCCAATATAAACTACTTTTGGGCTCAATCATGTTCCCCAGGCAAAGTGCAGATATTCCTAAATGCTTGGCTTGCGCAGAATGTGTTATTCACAGAAACAGCACTGACTCCCTTAGCAGTGGTGAAAATGCAACTGCACTTGAGCATGTTTCTAGCACACAAATTTTCCTTTTTGCTTTCTTTCAAAGGTAACTGTTCTCTTGTCTTGCTTGCCCACATAAGCAACTGCCCTTGCAGCTCTCCTCTGTTACCCCATTGTCTATACCAAGAGTATGTCAAGCTGCTTTAAAGCTGTTAATCTTGCATCAACAAAACAAGCAGATGTAATACATTTTCATTACTGATAATGAAGGATGAAGCTGGACACTTAGTTGTCTCTAAGTACCAAGGAAGAATGAATGAAAATACATTGCATGTGTTAGGAAGAGGAAAACATGGCAAGCCTTTTTTGGGGAAGGGTGGGATAAATTTTATTTCTTAGCAGAATCAGTATAGAGGATTTCATTTGCATGAAAATATTTTTTTTCAATTTTTGTAAATCATTCAGGCTTGTGATGCCTGTGCTAGATGTCAGATATGATGGGCTCAAGTCAGTCATCAGCACATACAAAATCATCTGCAGCCATTCTATAGCTTAGTGAAAGTTCTGCTTTTATAGGGTGTGTTGTATTTCCTGCCTGTTCCCCTGGGTTTACTTTTCATGATAGAACTCACTGTTAACAGCCTGAAGAGCAAGTAGCCTGGACGTGCATCTTCTCCAGGCTCAATACCCACCTGTATCTATGCACGTAGACAGCTCAGCAATCAGAGGCTCTAAGGTTGCAAACTGATGTCGGGAGGACCAATGATAGCTGAAGTCTGTGCTGGAGCTTTGGAAACATGAGCCAGTTTTTGTTCCTGCTGAAACTGATGAAAAATTTGCCTTGACTTAAATGAGAACAGCATTTGACCCTCCTTAGATAGTAGACTGCATTATGAAAAAACACTATCTAATCAAACAGATCAGGAATTTTTCCTTCTGGGGTATGAGATAGCCTGTAGCTGCCTAAATTCAAGTAGTACAACATTACTTTAGTAGTGGGACTTGTTGGTCATCTATAGGATTCGTATCGGAAGAGGTTTATGACTTTAATTTATCATTCTAGGAAACAGTAAAAACCCTTTTGATTAGTAAGGTATACTTCCAAAACAGTATTAAAGCAAATTTATAAAGGCATTTAAAGACATTGTAGTTTGTGTTGCTACTGTGAAATATGGGTGTATTGATAGTTGCTGTTTTTAATTTCTTCTTCCCTTATGCTGCATTGAAGTGTTATACTAGGAAGGCTCATGCCATTGGATCTAGAGAATGAATAGCAAGTGTTGCACAATGAGATTAGGTAAAGAAATTAAATGATCAGGATTTCCTAAAGTTTTTTCTACATACTGAATCCTTCATCTATCCCTGTGTAGCTCACCCCAAACAATTCTTTTGTAACTGCAACCAGCCTTTATGCTGAATTGAATCAAACCGTGTTACTCAATTCATTTACTATTCATTCAGTTACTATCTTGCAATTCATAAAGTGGCAGATGATGAAATGATTTTGTTTATTTTGTTGGGGATGAATCCCAGCAAATGAAATCCAAAACTGGTCACTAATTTCTGGTGTGATTCATTCTTATCATTTGCTTCTGGCATACTGCAAAATTTTGTATATCTTTGGGGGGGAAAGAAAACCCAAACCTAAACGAAAAATAACATTCCTATTTCACTTTTTGTCCATTGTGATGATGGCGGTATTATCTCAAGAGTATTCATAGTAACTTGCCAGGACATGATCATATCAGAAATAACCTAAAAGGAGTTTGAAGCACTGAACACTTAGATCTAACGCTTCTGAATATTGCCAGTAGCTGAAGCATGTAAATTAGAAAGGCAGAGTCCCAAATGATACTTGAGAAAACAGTGTGGTAAAAAGGGATTCTGTGATTATAAGGAGGTGTGTTCCACCTAAGCTGGTATGGAATTAAGTTTCTGGCACTGAAATAAGTTAAGGGTGTTTTAAACCAAAAACTAACAAGGAACTTTGTTAGTCTTTACCCAGAAGACTCGAAGGGTAAAGCTGCAAAAACTCGGTAAAGCAAAAAGACAGATTTCGATAAATTTCACACAGGGAACATTAAAAAACAAACAAACAAATAAAAACTATAATCTGTAATTTGATAACATAAGATTTGGAGTAAAATGTACTGTGTTCATAGAAGTGCTGTTTGGAAGGGATTTCTGAAGGTCATCTAGTTCAGGCTTGAGGCTTTGCTGAGAAGGAGGTATCACTAAGACACCATGTTACCAGCATTAAAATTATGTAGAAATATCAGAGAAAAAAACCTTGTGAACAAAAGGCAGGCACAGTTTAGGGAAAATTGGAATCAAATAAATAAATGAATACTATCAAAAGGTAACAAAGAATCAGTAATGACCTCAACATTATGCCTGAATATGAAGCATAATAATAGGGATATACTGTGAGATGACCCATGTGGTAGCAGAGAGTGCAAGGAGTCATGGACAGAAAGAGCAGTAACACTGTCAGACTTCAGACATGCCTGTGTAAATCACAATGGAGCATCATAAGAAAACCCCAGTTTCAGTGCTACAAAACACTATCCCTCAAAGCACCTCATCAAGGAGCACAAAAGGAGGAGGAGTCCTTAACTTTCGCCCTGGGAGCTGCACAGAACCTGAATGCTACAACTGAAGGGCACTTAGTAAGAGAGTCCTTTATGTGATCAAATTTAATGTCCTTGTAGGATGTAGAAGTGTCCTGGCTAACCCAAAATATTATTGTATTCCATATCTATCTGTGCCAAAAATGGTTACTGGCTCTTTGAGGGCCAGCGGCGCAGCTGGAACCAGAACTGCAGAATTGCGGGGCAATTCAGGAGATGCTGATGTCTGGTCAGGGCACCTGAGCCGACTCCTTCTTGTGCCTGCCAGCATTTCCTGAAGGCAGAGCCTCCACTTCAGAAGGAGTTGCTTCAGGTGGGTTTCTGGGCTTGCAACTGTAGTAACGCAGAAAAACTGCATTTCTGCAATCAAAAACTGTTTTGGAGTGAACTTTGCAAACTTTATTGGCAGTGCAAAGCTTGAACTGGTCCCTGGGGCTGGGCCACCCCATGTGGATACTAGGAGACTGTTTCTCTCCACCCGCAACACACCAGTGGCTCAGAGGACAGCAGCACCAACACTGGTGGAGTCCAGCGGGTGGCAGGAGGAAGCGGCAGGCCGTGGAGCTGACCTCACATGTGCTGGCAATTCCCATATGCCACTTGAACCTCTTTGTAAGCTCCTACCTTCACAGGAGGGTTCTTTTTGTCCACCATCCTTTCTGTTTGTCTCCCAGACTGCATGGTCGCCTGCGAAGGCTGCCATATTGGGGGGAGGGTCAGACGCCATTTTCCCTTTGTCTCCCTACACACAGTCAGCAGTGAGGGTCACCATCTCGGAAAGGGTATTTTCAGCAATTTGGGTTTCTCTTGGTCCCCATGGGGTTCATGAGATTCAGCAATTTTATATCTAGTGGTTATTTACTGGGGGGTTTTGGCTGTTGCTGTTTCACTTGTTCGGAAACAGTTATTTTTCCACTTATATCTACTCATATTTGTTCCTTATTGGTGGAAAGGGATTGATTGAAACTAAGGTGAGGTAACTCATTTTAGAATGTCCACCTCTTTAAGTTGTCTTAAACCAAGACAAGAAGCAAGAAAGTAATCTGTCAAAGCAAGCTTAACTGTTCAAAAAATCACCACCAACAGAAAAGGAACTATATAAAAGTGAGGCAGCAAATTAAAAGCAGTATGGTGTTTACGAGTCATAGGAAAAATTCTGAATTCACACAAGTGGACTTTTTTAAAAAGCATCTCCCCTTTACAAAGTAAACCTTGATAGATAGCAAAGTAAAGAAACTGTTTAGATGTAAAAAAATCTTTAAAAAATGCATGTTATGTTTAGAGAAGGAAAACAGAAAAGAACGTTACATTCTGGCAAGTTAATATCAAGCTGCAATAAAGTAGGCTAGGAGACTCAAGAGGAGCAATATGCTAACAGGCAAAGCTTACAATAAAATCACCCTTTGCTATCTTTATAGAGGACTACCAGTAGAAAACTGAAGCAAATAAAGAGAGACCTCAGCAGGAAAAAAAAGTCCGTTTTTTGGCCTAAGTATTGACTAATTATTTATTATGAAAATGTTAAGAGAAGGCCTAAAGTGGAGCCTCTTTTTAACACAGAAACTTTTGAAATTAAACTATTTTTAGAGAACGTAGGGAAAAAAACAATACATAGAATCAAACTAGGAACATCAGTAGGTATTCACCTAAACCTGGTGAATATCTAAACAGGATATTGCTATACAAATAATTGTGATGTGTAAATTGTCTTTAAAGTGAGTTCTAATACTAGAAAAAAGGAAAGTAGTTAATATGACACTAATATTTTCTGATAGGATCTATGATAAATTCCTAAAAATACAGACCAGTAATGATCACTTCTATACTGGATAAATTAATAGAAGGTCTACTTTTAAAAAAGAACATGTAAGTACATCAATTTTTTATCTTACATTAGGAAAAAGTGAACATGGATTATGGAGATGGAAGTTATGTCTCCCATTCATCTGAGTTTCTAGGAGGACTTGATGAACCTGTCCGTAACTGATTCAGATGATATAGTGTTTTTACACTTGAAAAAATCCAAAAGCTCATGCTAAAATCCTTGAACAACATTTAAAAAATCCAGGACATGGAGGCAGGACATGATGCATGGTAAGTAAGTTTGGTGATGATACCAAACTGGGAAGTGCTGCTGACTCTCCCATG
>NW_024581137.1:4646643-4679165 GCF_017639235.1 Corvus kubaryi | reverse complement strand
CCAGCCAGCCAAGAGAGGGGATTATCCTGCTGAATTCAGCACTGGCATAGCCTCACCTCGAGCACTGTGTGCAGTTCTGGGCCCATCGTTTAAAAAGGATGTGAAGGTACTTGAACGTGTCCTGAGAAGGGCACCAAAGCAGGGAGGGGAAGGGGCTGGCAGGAATGTGCTCTGGGAAGCAGCTGAGGGCACTGGGCTTGTCTGGTCTGGATAGGATGAGGCTGAGGGGTGACCTCACTGCTCTCTACAGCTTCCTGAGGAGGGGAAGTGGTGAGGGAGGTGCTGAGCTCTTCTCCCTGGTACACAGTGCCAGAACAGGCAGGAATAACTCAAATCTATGTCATGAGAGGTTTGGACTTGACATGAGGAAACACTTCTTTACCCAGAGGGTGGCCAAAACCTGGAATAAGCTTCCTGGGGAAGTGGTCAAGCCCTTCCCCAGCCATGCCTCTCAGTGTTGAAGAGGCATTTGGACAGTGCCCTTAAAGCCATGCTCTAACTTTGGTCAGCCCTGAAGTGGTCAGTCAGTGGGACTAGATGTTCACTGTAGCTGGACTATTCAATATATTCTATTCCATTCCATGTTCACTGTGAGTTGAATAATGACGAGACTATTATAGATAGATGACAGGGGGTTTCAGCTCCAAAACAACTTGAAATAACACGTAATATGGGCTAGCATGTTGACTAGAAGTCCAGAATCTTCTTTTAGGTATTTCCAAGCTGCATCCTATGTAAGGTCCAATAGATCATACCATTAAAATGTACACTGAGCATGTGAATGTCTTTTATCTTCTTTTGCCTCTCAGATGATACAAAGTTTTTTTCCAGAAAAGGTTGAGCTGTGCAGCTGAAATTGCTGTGGATAAAAGACAGCTACACTATTTAGTTCCTCAAACTATGGTCGGTTTTCTATTGCTAGTGTTTATCTCCACTGCTTCTTCACACAAAGAATTTTGCAGCTAACTTTAAGACAAACTTCACAACCCAAAGAGAAATGATGCTGGGATTATAATGGCTCCATTCAAAGTTACATTCATGACTTCTCTTCTGATGTGCGTTCAACAGGTACACAGTCACTTTTCCCATGGTTCCTGTAATGAGAGAAAGAGTGGGGTTAATGAATCAGAATAAACATTTTTCTATTCCAATTTGTTCTAAGGTAGCAGATCTATTTTGATGTTGATTTAAAGTCAGTTTAAATGCTTTGAAGAAGCAGGAAGGTGATCTGAAATAACTCGTCTGTGGAACCTCAGTTATTTCTGACATGGGGGTGAGTGTCCTGCGTCCAGGCATGAAGTCCACAAGGACTCTGTGGTAGTGACTGGTATCAGGCTAGTGTGTCAGCAGAAAACTGGTGTTTGTGTGTGTCTCTGACAGGCTCTGCATGAGCTCACTGTAGCAGGCTCCCCTTCCCTCTCCATGATGTCAGATGCTGCCCCATTTGCTGCAATGACAGCTCACTTAAGGGACACATGCCAGCTTTGCCTGTGCACAAGGTCCCCTGTCTAAAGCCATTTGATCTGCTTCATTTGGTACCAGCTGTGCCAGGATGCTAAACTCTCCCCGATGAAGGAGCCAGTAAAAGCAATTCAGCATTCCTACTCTAAGCATGAAGGAGAAGTGAAGCATGATACCTCGTTTCATTTACTCAGTGTAGAAAATTTGGATCCTTCTTTCTCTCAAGCCAAGATTTGTCCCCGGGTTTGTCTGTATTCTACCCTCCCACTGCATCTCACTGTAGCAGGCGTCTGGCTGGCTGCTATTTGGTTTTAGGCATGGAGGGTGGAGGTGATGCACTAGAAGGGGGCATTGCAGTCCTTCTGAGAAAGGCATCATTGCTCTGCTGTTGTTAATCTTTCATTGGCATTGAGAGGTGGCATGAGAAATGTCATTGACTTGGGAGCAAATAGAATCAATGATTTCATTCAGCTAAAATGTCTCATTGAGGATGTCACTGCAACACTTTCAGCTCCTCAGACTACTGGGTGGTACAACAGAAGCCCATACCTAATGTAGCTGCAATCCTGAGAAGCCAACAGTTCAATTCCTGCTTCACTTCAAATGGCCAATAAATCTCACTGAATGATAGATGGTTAGGTTTTAGAAGGATGGTGACGAAGAAAATTAGCTGGTGCTAATTCTGAGAACCCTGGACACCAAAATGTTGCCTTAAAGAACCCAGAAATGAAACAACACACTTTTGAGAAAATATTAGTATAGGAGGTAAAATAAAGGCTGGTCTTTATTGGAGGCCTCCAGGGGCAGATATGGAAAATGCCCACCCCCCCATGGGGTGAATACAGTTCTATGAGTTTAGCAAATTAACATAACTGACAAAAATCCTCAATTAAAGACATAAGTGGTGAGATAATTCCCCTCCACTCACACTATGCTGCTCTCTGATGCCAGCCTAGCTGTTCTCTGTTTTTCAGTATTAAGAAATCACTCCAAAATACAGACTTCTGCCACCTCACTCTGCTATGGTTGCTCCAAGGTCAGAGTGCAAGACAGAGATTTTGTTTTCACCACAGTAATGTTGACACACCAGCCTGACACCAGTCACTACCTCCAGTTCAACCCTATCAGGGTGTCCCGCAGCAGTAGGGAGGAGAAGAGAGATCCAACAGGCAGGAATTGTGCAGCAAGATTGATCTATTTAATTATTTTACAAACTCTTTTATAGACTTTTTTCTTCATAGTCTAATTGGTTAAAGGATGAGCCACCCCTTGGGGTGATTGGCTAAAATCCTAAAACATCCATTGTCAAAATATTTTTCTACTGTACCATAAACAAAGCTCTGCAAGGTCGCAGGTGTTCATAGTTCATAGAACTCTGCTAATATCTTCTGTGAGAGAGAAAAGTATCTCATGGGACTGGAAAGAAGCAAGAAAAATTATTGCTAGCAGCAATATTGTATCCACAACTTGTCTTACCATAATCCATAAATTTTTCCAAGGAATCCCAAACTGAATTCGATGCCTGTGCTCTGCATCAGGACTTTGGAAATGCCAGCACTTCCCTTATCAACATTAGGAAGAGCAGCAAACTGAAAAGTTGCAACATACATTTGTCTTTACATAAAGAAAATCTTTCGTTTACAATGGCTCCAGCTATATTATTATTCATTCCAGTGGTGTCCTGGACTGATGTTGTAAGAAGCAGTCCCTGGAGTCAGTTAAAATAGTCTCACCTGTAATTGTCCTGACTTGCCTAAGAGATTCTTATTTAGCTCTGGCTAGTGTATTTTTCAGCATATATGAAAAGTTGTGTTCTACATCTGCCTTGTTCTGGTTTTTTTAAATTTTTTTATTTTGTTTTGTTCTTTTTCCCCAGAAAGGTATCTCCAGCACTTAAAAGAGCTACAAACAAACAGCAGGGAGTGGAGGCAAAATAGCCTTTGCATCCAGATCACAGCTGAACTTTCTTTGGTCTTTCCCCAGTCTCCATTTCTGATCTGTTTCACCTTATTGTAGATGTATGCATGACAATAAATACTCCACTCATCCAGCGACTGTCTCTGGGAGGAAATTTGAGCTATTTCTATCATTAGATGAAAAGGCACTTTGGATGCTAACAGTTGCTATAACAGTCACTATAGGAACCAAACTCTTCCTAGTCCTTGGCACGCAAGACTGATTTTTCTTACACTGTGGGGAAAAGACATCTTTAGCTAATAATGTTATGCTAGTCTTATTTTAGAGGCATTGCAGCTTCTTGCAGCTTTTGTCAGAGGCAGCCTTGGTAAAAATGAAAATTAAATTTCAACACCTTCTCTCTTCCTTTTCCCCTCTTCAAAACAGTATTGAGAAATGTTCACACATTGCTACTCTTCTCCCTGTTGTATCTCAGAAATGACATGCAGAAGATGAGAGAGCTAACAACATAATAATGACATCTCCTGACTGTAGGTCTCAAAAATGTGCTTTCAGAAGGAAGACCTCTAGTAAATCTTAATTACCAATGAATTAATAACTCCAACATATAGATTAAATGTTTTAAAACTGCAAGTGCCTTTAGATGAATGCATCTTGTATAATCAATAACAAATGCATTGCTGTGTAGAGGGAGGTCATGGACTTCATATACTACTCTGTAGTCCCTGAACACCTGTAAAACAGGGAAACTAAAATAATATCTGTTATGCCAAGGAAAATGATGAATGGGGTTAGAGAGCAGACTGAAGGTTCAGGCAGCTCTTCTTGGTGCTGTTCTAGAACAAGGATTTTCTGTAGATGGGGTAAGGATTTGCAGAAAATATATGAGCTGAACCTGGTGGAATATTTTTCACTGTGCCCAGATTTCTCTTCACCTCAGTGTAGTTTTGTTCAAACCCAGTATTTTCAAGTTCAAAAATATTATCCTATTTTTCTTTTGAAGCAAAAGATCTAGTCTTGTCCCCTTCAATGTCAAGGGACGAATTTTTGATCAAGGTTAGTGGAATAGTAGATGAGCAATAAATAAATTAAGGAGTGTTAGTAGACTGAGTGAAGGTGTCAGTAGTGTCAGTACGTCAGAGCTGATGTGCACCAGGTGTTGACACACACCTTAACAAGGAGAACAAAAGGACTGCTGAGAAATGGTGCAGAGGCATGGGTCAGAGCAGCAATACACACAAAGCTAATTGTTGCAGTACAGTTCTTATCTACCCATGAAAAAGTCTTTGAAGCCTGTACATATTCTGTATGTCAAGGTAGAAACAAGTTTCTTCTGATCTTTCTCTACACATCTGCCAAAAAACTCCCTTCTTCCTGTTAGCCAGTATCTGCTAAAATGCTTCTAAAACCCAAAAACAAGATTAAAAGTTAAGGGTAGTTTTGGAAAGGAAGAAGAAGAGTCTTCTTGGGAAGTCTTTTTTTCTCATTACATCGCCTCAGACTTTGTGTAAAGTTGGCTTTGTGTTACTCCACCTTGCTGGCAGCAGAGAGAACTGAGCTGAGATGTCTGGAGCTGCAGGTAGAAGTCAAGGTCTGTGCCTTAACCTGCCATGAGACCCATGTTGAGGTGCTCATGGGAAGAGATCCATAGCACAGCCAGGCACTTCTGTCCCTTCAGTTTAACCCCTGGGGCAGAAATAGGATGAAAAACTTGGAGGAAATATTTTAAGAGTATCTTAAGAATTCATGGGGAGGTTAGGGATACCAATTTGCTTCATGAGGACTAAAGCTATTAACCATTCATATTGAGTTTCCCCCAAAATGATCCCTCCACCCCTTGTCAAATAGACTTGGAAGGCAAACATACTCAGATTTCTGAGTATGTAAAACTCAAACTGTAAAACTCAAGAAATTCCAGCCTGATTGCATATTTTTGGTGTATATGCAGGATTTCACTTGGACTGTGAGGAAGTAAGGTCTACCTAATGCCAGGAGACTCCCTCATAGTCTCCACCATAGCCCTGTAGAGAGCCATGCTGGGGCATGGGCTGCTCCAAAGCTGTTCCTGAGCTCTGTCAGGGCAGCCCTATGTGGGCAGGCAACTGACAAAAATCCAAGAATGGCTGCTGCCACAGAATGCAGAATAACTGCCTTCCAGACTGCTGCTTACAGCACTCTCAAGGGATTTGAGAGACAAGGCTTTAAGCAAGTCACAGACCTCATACTGCCCTTTGCAGGGTAGATGCTCCAAATGCTAGACTATTACTAGACAAGTGTGTGGTAACAATCTCACCTCCTGCTCTTCCCACCCAGAGAAGAAAAATCATGATCTAAGGCATCAGGTGCTGAGTCCTGGTTTCACAAAGACGCCTACCTACACCCCTGTTGTCATGAGAAAAACATCCCTATCTTCAGAATTTCTTAGCAACTGGCAGAAGTGCGTCCACAGTCAGAGTTTCTCTGAGGAGCCTGTTTTCAATCTACATCCCCAAGTTGGTCTTGCATGACCTGAAGGCTGAATATGATAAAGTCCAGCTACACAATCTGGGCTCAGGCTCTTGAGATGTGAAGAGACATTGTGAGAAAGCACATTGGCTAGAGATAGGCAAAGTATGGAAAAGAAAACAGCAGGCAAAGACAACTTTGTTGAGACTAGGGTAAACAGCAAACTGAGGAGATTTCACTGGGAAAACTGTGACCTGAAAAGATATTAAAATAGAAGGGAAAAACAAGGACTCCGAAGCAAAGAGAAGGTTCAGCCCCTCACAAGGTGGAATGGAGGCCTGTCCTTGGCCTGCCAAGATTCATCCAGTGCCTTACTGGGGTGGTGGCTCTGCAACTCCCCAGTCTTCGCAATTAGACAATAGTGAACTGTTTTGCAATGTCCTCTATGTGTGGGATATTCTGTGTAAACCCTGCTATTAGTTTCCATCTGCTTATGGTAAAAGCTGCCTGAACAAAGTGATGGAGTCTGGGCTGCATAGTTAGTGGGCCTTTTCTCCCTTTTCCACTCATCCGAGCATAGGAAACTTCAGAAACTGTCTCAGTCCCTCTAGACCCAACTTTGCAATGCAGTGTAGGCTTTGCAGGACTGAGCTGCTGAGGTTTTATGTACATCTGGGCCAAATGAAAGGTGATGGCAACATATGGAGATGCAGGAGTTTTCAGGGAGCAATGGAACATGAAAAAGATGAGCAGAAGCAGAGTGAATCAGAGTGGTGTAGTGTAGATTTGAAAAGATATTTTAAGTCATCTTTTATATTATATGACTCATCAATATATTGCTCAACATGTAGAATTTACATGACACATTTCCACATGCCTTGAGATATAACTCAAACCTTGATCTAAAAGTGCTGCACATTCCAGGGCTCTAAATATAGCCTGCAGATGCCAGAAGGGCAGTAAGATGGGATCATTTATCATTTAGCCCAAACTAATAAAACCTCTCTGCTGACATCATCTTTTGCAACATTCATTACTTTGAAAAACTCCCCTACGTAAATAGTTTGGAGAAGGTTAACAGCACTCAGCAAGAGAGAGGGAGAACCTGTCTATGCTCTTATTGAAGCATATCACGATGCAATTGAACAGGATCTGCTTTCTATATTGATTATCATTTTTCTAACTAAGATACACATTTAGCTTTGGTACAGTATGAAAATTGTTTTAGAAAAAATTAAAAGGAGAGGAAAATAACTTTCCCAAAAGCTTTCACAGGGAGTGAAAATTAAAGGATCACATGAATGAGTGTTAAGAGTGTCAAACCTGCTGCCTGATTCCCAAAACCCAAATCAATGCCCTGTTAATGTCAGTCTCTTTTGTAATCTGACACGATCAAGAAGCAGCCCTTGGTGGCAGGACCTGGCGGAATTGCTTACATTTTTCACGGATTTTTTATTACAGTCATAGAGAACTACAAAGCTTCTTTGAAGTTCTGGGGCTGTCAAAGTAAATGAAAACTGTTTGTCTTGAATATGCTTTGGTTTAGGATCTCATTCTCTGAGGCAGAGGATGCATCTATTCATGTTTTTTGGCGCTGTGCAACACAAACCCCCTTTACTTTTAACATAGACTTTGGTACTACCCAACTTTAATGCAGTTGCCTGTGCAAATATGATGAACACTTTTGCTCTGAAGTTTCTCTGCAGCTGGTACTTTAAATTTGTCTTTAATGTGAGTTTAAAGACATATTTTTTTCAGTGAGCCAGTGTCACTAAGTAAAAGTGAAACACACTCCTTTTGAAATGGAAGAAGTACAAACCTAATCCCTCTGATTGTATCACATCCTGGAGGGAACAAAATTAAAGCACAAGGCCAGGGTTTAAGACTGTTGAGAAAAAGAAATTCCTTTTGTAAGCCTTTACATGAATTGTTAAGGGTGGGTCTCATCTCCCCTCCCTCATCTCCCCAGCATCTCCCCTCCCCAGCCCTCTGAATAGAAATTAGGCTCTATTTAGACAAAAACATGGGAGGACTGCTCCTAAAGCTAATGACAGCAATTGCCCATGGCCCATGTGCTGTGAACTTTAAAGCTAACATTTTTAAATGGTGAGTCAAAGTCATCACCAAGAAAAGCCACCAATTCAAAGTAAAAGGCAGGTAGATGCTGCTTAGTGCCTGAGACACCAGAGGATGAAAGGGAAGAAAGTGGAGAGGTTGGGATGTATGTCATATGAGGCTCTGGTATCTAGCTCAGTTAGCACAGTTCAGGCAGATGGCCACAATGAATATTTAAAGAGATGTAGCAGGTGAACTGTAATGGAAGTAGAAGTAAAGCTGATGTCAACATGAAACCACACAAATTTTGTACAAGACCACCAGTTCAGAAGTTTTAAATTTTTAAAATATTTTTCACTGTCCAAAGATCTCCAACATAGTTTTGATGCCATGATTTTTACATTGGTGATCCATCACATGTGTCACACCCCTGCATTTATAAATTCCAGATAACTTGTGCATCCCTTGTAAGGTAGTCATAGAATCAGCCCCAATATATTACTGTAATATACTGTATATATCAGGTCACGACTATAAATAAGTCAGATTATGACTATACTGGAACATCAGAATTGTGACGAACATACTAGGAACAGCCATGATTAACCCTGAGAGATGCTCTGCATGACTTACCACAGAAAAAGGAAAGGCAGCTGACCGAGAGCTGGTACAATTTCAGAATAGACAAGACAACAAAAGGCAGCAAGCTGATCACCAGTGTTATTTTTCCTACACCTACAGAGATCCTTCTAAAGTGCATAATTAACTTCATTAGGAAAATCTTCTTACCAGTCTTTGGTAATTCATCTGCCTATGGAGAAATTGAAAAGTTGAATGATCAGAAAGATTTTATTAGCTATCAAAAAATGTGTGAATTTGATCTGAGGTTTACTAATGGCAGTGAGACTCTTGGAACTACCTTGTCAATAATCCAGTGATTTTTTTGAGTATTGTGCAAATAAGAACACAAGGCATGTGCTGATAAGAACTACTGATGTGAATATATTTAGTGCATTGTAGCACTGGTCAGCAGGTAACAGAGGACAGGATGCTAATGACAGGATAAACTAGAGAAAACAAGTTCACTTTGGAACAAACCTATGCCCTGAAAAGAGCATGTTATATATTCATTAATGCTAGTAGCTAAAACTACAGAAGATAGAAGTATCATTTGAGGGAGGATCTCCAGATCTGAACATTTGGTTTCCGCCTGAATTTTACTGACCATTGAGAAATATAAAATAAAACTAAAACCCTCAAAACAATGACAGTGCCTGTACTATGCTTTTGTCTACCCATTTCTACTTTAATTGTGAAGCTGAAAGGTAACTAAATGAAAAATGGATTTATGTGTGAATAACAACATATCAAATGAAAGATGCGTCACCAGAATATTTTTACACATTTTTGTTCTTATTTTTTTATCTCAAAGGTGCTCTCAAAAATATTCAAGTGAAACTGATTTAGTTTGCAAATCAGGGCTATCTCTGCACTCTGGCAGAATACTCACCAGCATCTTGAGGTGTAAGTGTATTGCAGAGACAAACAGGCAATCTTGTAAACAGATTAACACAACATTAAGAGGAGGTGCTATAGCTGGTTATGCACCACCCTTTGCTTCTTAAAATACATAACCGAGAAAAGCAATCAAATATATTTTATTAAGAGACTATAATTTTTTTTCTGTTGCTTTTCATTGTTAAATTAGTTGTATTAAAAAGAAGAATGATAGCTTGAACATAATCAAAATTACCGCAGTGAATATTGAGGTTCTGCTTTCATAATCCTTGCTTTACACAGTTCATCCAAATGGATTCCAGAAAAACAACAAATTGCAGATGTAAAACTGAATACATCTGAGAGATACCATCTATAAAAACCAAATGAACTGTGTTACCGTATAGAGTATGAATCTCACCTTACTTCTTTTTTTCCTAAAAAACATTACAAATTTACCAAACCAAGTTTCCAAACAGTTCTGGCTGAGTTTTATTTTCTTGTCCTTATAGGTGGAGAATACAACCACAGACTGTCACTCATCTGTGTTGGTTTTGTGGCTTAGGCCATTCTTCAATCACGCCCATTCACAGTGCTTCAGTTCATGCCTCTGAGCAGTCACAACACGCAAACGGGATTCCTTTTTTATGTAACAAAACCAGAAAATGTGTTTCCAGAGTTGATCTTTTTTTGCTCCAGTTGCCTGCTGGTACACAGCCCAAAGGACCAAACTAGACTGATTCTAAGGCAAGACAGGTAAAGCACCTGTAAGACAGATATTGAATCCTCAGCTCTCCTTGCTTTGCTCCACTCACACTATGCTGCTCTCTGATGCCAGCCTAGCTGTTCTCTGTTTTTCAATATTAAGAAATCACTCCAAAAT
Source organism: Corvus kubaryi (assembly GCF_017639235.1). NCBI lineage: Eukaryota > Metazoa > Chordata > Aves > Passeriformes > Corvidae > Corvus > Corvus kubaryi. Next base: position 4,668,907 of record NW_024581137.1, on the reverse strand, counting down.
ACAGATTTCTGCCACCTCACTCTGCTATGGTTGCTCCTAAGTCAAAGTGCAAGATAAATTTTGCTTTCACCACAGTAATGTTCTGCGTTAGTATTTTTACCTGCCTTTTTACTCATTGTTTCTTTTTTAATTATTATTGGTTTTAGTTGTTTCCTGATTTTAGTTTTACAGTTCAGTCATATGATGGACAGAAGACTAGCACATAAACAAGGTTGCAAAGAGTTATATTCAATTCTTTGAGAAAACCACATGAAGAGGACCTTAGGCTTATGTACTGGGTGGACCCTGTACACTTTTCATGCATTTATTTTAATCCAAATCGCAAACCATCACTTATGAGGTCATCTTGACTTTCTGTGTGTATCAAGCTGATACCAAATTGATTTCTGCCTTTTTTGTTTTTATATATTCTCTATATCCTTTGCATATGTATTTGTACCTCTGTAGCCTATTACTGTATTCGTAGCTAGCCCCAGTACTTTTCACTACCCTGATAGGGCAAAACACATTCCAGAGGCTCCAAGCTGGGGATCCAAAGCTTCAATCCTCTCTTGGTTCTTCTTGAGAGCCAAGGCTGATACCAGCTCTTCGAGACACATTTTCATAAACTAAGTTTAGTTCCTATCTAAAGAGGGGGGATTTAGAAAACACTTGTGTGGATACAATATTGCTGCTAGCAAGAATTTTTCTTGTGTCTTTCCAGTCCCGTGAGATAATTTCTCTCTCACAGAAGATATTAGCAGAGTTCTATAAACTATGAACACCTGCGACCTTGCAGAGCTTTGTTTATGGTACAGTAGAAAAATATTTTGACAATGGATGTTTTAGGATTTTAGCCAATCATCCCAGGGGTTGGCTGATCCTTTGACCAATTAGACTACGAAGAAAAAAGTCTATAAAAGAGTTTGTAAAATAATTAAATAGATCAATCTTGCTGCACAATTCCTGCCTGTTGGATCTCTCTTCTCCTCCCCTACCACTGCGGGATACCGTAATATTTGGTGAACCCCGACGTGTCCTGCACGCTGTGAGCCAAGCTGCATTTCTCTAGAGGTACGCTGTTTCCTTCCCCCCCCCCTCCCCGGACTGGGATGTGCGACGGGACGGGAAAAATGGCAACCAGCGGCTTAGAAATCGACTCTGTGTTATCAGCCTGGAGGGGTGTTTTCAGTTCAAAGGACACCTCTGTTTCTGAGAACTCACTCCGTGAAGCATTAGACTGGGCTATCAGGCATGGATTCTTACCAAACTCAGAGGCTGCCCTGGACTTTGGGTGGCAGCACGAGTTCAGGTCTGCTCTATTTCACGAATTCCCGTCTGGGGATTCGTCAGTGCCGAAATTACTGCGCGCTTGGCAGGGTTTGTTCAAGCTGCTGATAGAGTTTACATGTCACAGCAGAGCTGGCTCGTCCGATTCGGAGGCATGTGATAGAGAGATATCGGAAAACCCCCCCCGGCTCCACAGGCGGGGGATGCTGCGGAGCCTGCACCGGGTCATGATGCGCTGCCGCGGGACCCCTCAGCCCCCGAGGACACCACGCCGGCAGAGCAACTGGCGGGGGTGTCGGGGCAGCAGGATGGTGCACAGCCCGCCCTGCCTTTCGGTTCCGCAGCGGCAGCCGCGTTTGCAGCACCGCGTTTTAGTGGGCTCGCGTCCTGAACCCCTATGGTGGCTCCAAGCCCATCTACGCAGGCACCTGCCGCACCGAGAATGCCCGGGTGCGGCTCGTCACCCCCCACAGCGACAAACTGTTCCACACAAAAGCAGAACCAAGCAGTCGACCTTTAAATACAGCATCTGCCTATGTTGGCAGAGCTCCCGAACATATCACGGCAGCTGGCGGAGCTGCTCAGCTCGCAAAAGCAGCTGTTGCAGCTGCCGGAGACACCCCACTGCGCAGGGCACGCCGTGCCCACGCCACCCGCGAGAGATGCTCCCAACCCAGAACCAGCGGCGGTGGCGGCGGTCGCGGTGTCAGCGACCGGCACTGCGCCGGCGTCCCGGCCGCCAGTGGAGCTGAGACCGGCGAAAGAAGCGGCAGTCGCGGAGGCCGTGCCCCGGCCTCCAGCGGCTCTGGGTGCTACCGTGGCACAGGAGACAGCGGCGGCTCCGGGCACTGCTGCAGCATCGGAGATGGCCGCAGCAGCCCCAGCGCCGGATCGGTCGAAACCGCCTGAGATTGCATCCTCGATAGCGGCTGAGGCTCAAACCCCTGCACAGCCAACTGCAGCCACTGCTGTCAGTTTCTCTTCTGGTCGGTCGATTCTTCCCCGCCCACCTCTGTTCGTTCACAGCTCCTCAAAGCTGCTCATACCCGACGATTCATTCTCAGGCAGTGAAGCAGAGGAGGCTTTGGCCCCAGGGCGTAAAGCCGCTGCAGCCGAGCAGCAAAAGAAAAGGCTGCTCCAGTCTCGCCCCTGGACCTTCCTGGACTGCACTGTGACAGTGCGTCGGAGACACTACAACCATTTCTGGGAGGCACTTAAGATGCGGGCTCTGGAGGAAGGCGATTGGGATTTATTGGAAACACTGGGGATGCCAAGCAGAGTTGAGGATTCTGAGAGTAATCAGGAAGCTGTTACACTGCATCCACAGGCTGTGCCAGTGGTTCAGGATGGCAGTGACTCCCTCAAAGGGGAGATCCAAGCTTTCCCAGTGTATAAGGCTCTCCCAAATTCAGGCCAGCATGATAAGCATGAGGTAATTGCCTGGAAGGTTGCACAGGATCTGCAATTCAAGGTTGCACAATATGGGCTCGGTTCTGCTGAGGTTATGCAAATGATAAGGGTGATAAATACAGATTTGCTTGCTCCATTTGATATCAGGCACTTAGGTCAAATCCTATTTCAACCTGTACAATGTGCACTTTTTGAGAATACCTGGAGAAAGCTGGCCAATAAGACTGCATTAGGGAATATGCAGCTCCCTGCTGAGGACCCTAGACGTGCAGTGGGGACAGATGCTCTTATGGGACTGGTCCCTTCTCTGATCCCAATCTCCAGCGTACCTTTCCCTCTAGCGTCCGGCAGGAAGCTCAACAGGTTGGCATGGCAGCCCTGTTGAAAACCATAGAGCTGTCTGATCCTAGAAAGCGATATACTGAAATAATTCAAGGGAGATCAGAGTCATACCTCTCTTTTGTGGAGAAGGTCACTGCTTCTCTCGAGAAGCAGGTTGACAATAACAGGTTAAGGCAGATGTTGTTAAAGCAGTTAGTGAGAGATAACGCAAACGAGGAGTGCAGAAAAATCATAGATGCCTTACCAGGGGACCCTAAAATCACAGACATGGCTGGGGCCTGCTCTAAGGTGGGATCTGGGAACCAGAAAAGGTCTGCTTTGGCTGCATTCCTGCAGCCTGTTCACACATCTTCTGGTCATGAATCAAAGCAACCCAAACACGTGAAAAAACTGAAACGGCCTAAGCCGAGCCAAAAAGAGAACACAGTGATCCTCCAGTGCAAGAGGTGTGGCAGGCCAGGGCATTGCACGGGCTACTGTAGATCCCGGACTCATGCCAATGGTCAGCCTTTGTCAGGAAACTTCCACCGGGGTGCAAGGAGAGGCAATTGCTCTCCGATGCAGTCTCTCCCCCAGAGAGTGGCACAGGTACAGGCACAGGCCTACCCAGCCACCCTGGAGACGGCACCCAGGGATCAGACGGGTTTGATGTCCACACCGCAGCTGCAGTCGTCTTAGACTCTAGAGGTATTTATAAGGTTCCCTTGGATGCGTATGGACCCTTAGCCCAGGCATCCAGTGCGATGCTGGTGGGAAAACCTGACATTACCCATCAAGGAATCTTAGTGCACTCAGGAGTTATTGACGCTGACTTTACAGGTCAGATTCACGCTATGGTCTCCACGCAAAAACCCCCTGTCACTATTCCTGAAAAGACCTGCCTTGCTAAATTAGTGCCTTTTAAGTCTTGTGTCCCCAGGATAGAACAACAAACTCACGGAGATAATGGCAGTGGATCTACGGGACTTCCACAGGCCTTCTGGACTGCAGACATCTCTGACCAAAGGCCACAGATGTATGTACCAAAAGTACACACATGTACCCTGATCCTGCCGAACGCCCCTTCACCCCGGACTCAGCTTCGAGGTTTGATTGATACAGGTGCTGATGTAACTCTCATCTCCTTCTCTGTGTGGCCTCCCTCATGGCCTTTAGCCCCGGTGGGATCGGCCATCGCAGGATTAGGAGGAACCACACAGCCTGTGGTGGTGAGGGACCCAGAGGGACACACAGCTACAGTCAGGCCTTATGTTACTATCACTTCCCTTAACCTTTGGGGACAGGACGTGTTGGCAGCTTGGGGGGTACAAATTGGGACAAATTTTTGATAGGGGTCACTGTGCGTAAGGATGCACAGTATCTTACACTGCCTTTGCGGTGGCTGACTAACACACCAATCTTTGAGCCACAGTGGCCCCTACCAAAGGAGAAGTTAGACGCCCTTCATCAGCTGGTTCAGGAACAGCTACAACAGGGGCACCTTGAACCTTCTACTAGCCCCTGGAATACTCCTGCTTTCGTAATTAAGAAGAAATCAGGGAAATGGAGACTGTTACAGGACCTCTGGAAAGTTAATGCAGTAATGGAAGGCATGGGGGCATTGCAGCCTGGCATGCCCTCTCCCACCATGATTCCAATGGGGTGGGACATCCTGATCATTGATTTGAAGGATTGCTTTTTCACAATTCCTTTGCATCCTAATGACAAACCAAAATTTGCCTTTACTGTGCCTGCCATTAGCAATGCTGAACCTGCTAACAGATACCAATGGAAAGTCCTCCCTCAAGGGATGAGGAACAGCCCAATTATCTGTCAGTGGTATGTTGCCCAAGCTTTATCCAGAGTTGCAAGCAGTTTCCTGATGCATGCTGCTACCATTACATGGATGATATCCTGGTGGCAGCGTCCACCCAGGACAAGCTGCTGGGAATACAGCCTCAGCTGCTCGCTGCTCTGCATGCCTATGGATTAGAGGTAGCTCCAGAGAAAGTTCAACAGCTTCCTCCTTGGAAATATTTAGGAGTAAAACTTTTGGACCAAACTATCCAACGCCAAGAGGTGCAATTCCCAGATTAGATTAAAACCTTGAATGACGCTCAGAAGCTGCTGGGTGTCATCAATTGGTTACGATCTTATTTAGGTCTAACCACAAAGCAACTTTCTCAGCTCTTCAATATTTTAAAGGGGGACCCCGATCTGAATTCACCTTGGGAGTTGATGCTGGAAGCGTGACGAGCGCTGCAGGAGGTCCAACGGGCTGTTTCCACTCGTCAGGTTTATCGAGTGGATCCCTCCATTGCTATCACTGTTTTCATTACTATTCCAGACCTCCATCCTACAGGTATCATTGGCCAGTGGAATGCACAATGGCCTGATCCTCTGCATATCCTAGAATGGGTCTTTCTGCCTCACCAGCCAAAAAGGACTGTGACCACAGTGTTTGAATTGGTTGCTTCTCTGATAATCAAATGCTGCCAATGGTGTTTGCAACTGATAGCAGCAGATCCTGCAGTAATTGTCATTCTAGTCTCAAGGGAATACTTTGAGTGGAGCCTTATCCATAGTGCTCCTTTGCAAAGTGCGCTGCAAAACTTTTCAGGGCAGATTACTTACCATCTGCCCAGCCATAAATTAGTGCAGTTGGCAAAATCAACCGTACTTTCCTTGCGGCCGAGAAATAGTCGAGTGCCAGTGCAAGGACCCACCGTCTTTACGGATGGTTCTGGGAAAACTGGGAAAGCCATCGTTACCTGGAAGGAGGGATTGGAATGGCAGGGGCTGAAGGAACACAAGTCAGGCTCTGCTCAGTTAGTTGAATTAAGGGCTGTTACCATGGCTTTTGAGCGATTCTCACAGGTACCTTTTGTCCTGGGTTGCAGTGTATTCTATTACCATCCTCATGAGCTGTTGAAATCAGGTGGGGCAGTGTTTCCTTGCCTTCTCCCCCCAGACTATCTTTCTGTTATTGGCCCATCATTGTCCTGCTGCATGACTCAGAGATAACTCCCTCTGGACCATCTTCTGTTAATGAGCCTAATCAACACTTGGCCTCATGACTCATCCCACTGTGAGATGCTCCACCCAGAGGGAGGAACCAAGCATTCCATCCTGGATATAATCTGAGATTCTGAACACCAGAGACAACCTTTCCACTGGATTTCCAGAGGGCAGGAGCTACATAGCCACCACTGGACTTTCTGAGGAAGAGCAGACCCTTTCTACAGGATCACCACTTCAGGAGGACTGCAGCCACCATTGTACCGGACTGCTACCACTACCCTAATTAACAGGGTTTCCGGTTGTATCCTGACTCTGTCAGTTTAACCCAGTGCCTTTATATTTTTCCCCCCCCTCTTTTTATTTCCCTATTCAATTGTTATTCTGACTTGGTGTCTCCCACTAGTTTGTTTTCAAACTAGTACACCTTTGAATTTGGTTACTGACTCTGCTTACGTAGCAGATATAACCCAACACTTAGATTGTTCATTTCTGAAGGAGGTGAACAATGCAACTCTGTTTTCACTATTACAAACCTTGTGGTCTGCAATTCAGGTTTGAGTGCACCCATATTACATGCTGCACATTCAAAGCCACACCGATTTACCAGGGTTTCCAACTGAAGGCAATGCCAGGGCTGACATGCTAGCCAACCCTGCGTGGGTAGGGCCTCAGCCTGACAAAATTGCACAAGCCAAGGCATCGCACGGTTTCTTCCATCAAAGTGCACATACCCTGCAGAAGCAGTTTCATTTAACGCCAACCGAGGCGCGCAACATTGTCAGCGCTTGTGCTGACTGTCATGGACTCGCTGCGCCTTTGCCACTGGGGGTAAACCCCAGAGGCCTCAAAGCCTTGCAGCTTTGGCAAACGGATGTAACTCACATCCCAGAATTTGGTCGGCTGAAATATGCGTACGTGTCTATTGACACTTTCTCCTCAGCTATGTGGGCTTCTGCTCACACTGGAGAGAAGGGCCGTGATGTCATTGCCCATTGGAAACTGGCTTTCTCGGTCCTGGGCGTGCCAGCTGTTGTGAAGACCGATAATTGTCCTGCCTATGCCTTGGAGAAGACGCAGCAGCTCTTGCACCTATGGGGTGTAGACCATACCTTTGGTATCCCACATTCTCCTACTGGCCAAGCTATTGTCGAATGCGCTCATGGTACCTTGAAGTGTGTTTTGGAAAAACAAACAGGGGGAATGCATGGAGAAACCCCACAGAGCCAACTAGTAAAAGCTTTGTATACAATCAATCACCTTACAGTACCACAAAATTCAAATAATCCTGTTATTTTGAATCATTTTCTCTCACTGCAGTCTTCAGGCGAGACACAACTGCCCTGGGCAAAAGTCTGGGTACGGAATTTACTTACTAACCATTGGGAAGGCCCTCATGAGCTTATTGTTTGGGGTCGTGGGTATGCTTGCATTTTCACAAATACGGGGTACGGTGGCTACCTTCAAAATGTGTTCGCCCTGACCTACGGCACCAGAGGCAGAACAGGCAACCTCCAAATGATGACCAGAATGCCAACCATCCAAATGGTGACCAGAATGTAGATCATCAGGTAATGATTCTTCTGAAGATGACCAGGATGTCCACCGTCAGGTGGATTGCCCTTCCACAAGCAGAGACTGAACTTTAAATTTCTTGTTATGGAGTCAGATAGTTAAAGCCCTTAAGGCTATATTTAGAATTAATAACTGATGTAAATTTCTATTTAGGATTAATACCTAGTAGAATTGTTATCTTATAAAACAAAAAGGGGGAATCGTGGATACAATATTGCTGCTAGCAATAATTTTTCTTGCTTCTTTCCAGTCCCGTGAGATACTTTTCTCTCTCACAGAAGATATTAGCAGAGTTCTATAAACTATGAACACCTGCGACCTTGCAGAGCTTTGTTTATGGTACAGTAGAAAAATATTTTGACAATGGATGTTTTAGGATTTTAGCCAGTCATCCCAGGGGGTGGCTGATCCTTTGACCAATTAGACTACGAAGAAAAAAGTCTATAAAAGAGTTTGTAAAATAATTAAATAGATCAATCTTGCTGCACGAGTCCTGCCTGCTGAATCTCTCCTCTCCTCTCCTCCCCTCCTCCCCTCCTCCCCTCTCCTCTCCTCTCCTCTCCTCTCCTTCTCCTCTCCTATCCTTCTCCTCTCCTTCTCCTCTCTACCGCTGTGGGATACCATAATAAGAAGTCAGGACAAATCTAGCTCAATGAAGAACAAATCATGTACTGAGAAAGCATGGTGGAGATATTTGAATAAGGATCTTTGATAATCAAAAGCTGGGGTTGTCTTTAGAGAGTCCATAGGTTTAAAACCTGACTTTTGCCTACATGGTTTAAAGCAGCAGAACCTACAACTTGACAGTCTCCAGATAGGCACTCCAGGGGCACCTTTCTGAAGTTTGGATTAGCTCTTTGCTATGTTATATGGTATTCATGATGCACATGCCTCTCCTGTGGCCAGAAGTCACATTATTCCCTGCAGACCATGGCTTTTTGGGATATGCCTGATGCATCTAGGACTAGTAGCGAGAGCTGGGCAGTGCTGCTTTTGCAGGACATCTTCTGCATCCCTGCAAGAAGATCCCTGGTTGCTCTAAATTGTTATTGCTTCCTTGAAAGCAGTGAGGGTCAAGGCAAGAAGAACTGCTGCAGGAGAGGAGGCCTCCAACCTCCATAGTCTAGCTTCAAGTGACTAGGAGGAAAAATTTCCTGATATAGAAAATGACATGTCAGATACTAAACCAGCACAATCAACTCACAATGTTTTACATGCATCTATCTTCTTGAAGAAAAAAATTTGTATGACCTTCATAATGACATAAATGTATTTATTATTTTGCATGTATATATTATCTTGCATTTCATGGCCTTTCTAAATTAGGGGCACACACAGAATAGATACAGCTAGTCACTTTTCTCCAAATTTTAAATGTTTCAGAATTAGGACTGCACATCTTTTTGCTACATCCCTCCTTCTAGCCCATATAAGAGGTGGAAGCAATGGCACTGTGTAAATGTGCATTTACACTAGGAATAAAAGCAGAGAGGCTAGATGCTGCTATGTGATGTGTGCATAATGCCATTAGCAGCCAATTCATGAGCAAAGAGTAATTTAGGGAACCAAATTGATGCCATGCATGCCAAATCCCCTTCACAAGTGCCTAACCTGAGAGAGAAACTCACCACTGGTGAGGCATTCCCCAAAGAGACAGCAAGATTGTGCTGGAATGGCTTTAAAGAAAAACGAAAGAAGAGAGACCGTCACAATATTAATTTTTGTTGTTATGCAAACCAAAAGGTGTGCATTTCTAGATAATACTGTAAATACCAGGAATTTTGTAAATATAGTGCATGGGAAAGAGAAGAGGAGGGGTATGGAAAATTGCATGTGGACAAATAAGCTTTTTAACTGAGACTGACTTTTCTTTCAGGAAAGATCCAAAGGATGTTCTACAGAAAGACTTTCTGTCCTTTTTACCTGATGCTTAAAAAGGAAGATATTTCTGGTTCTGGCCTGTGTCCTTCTGACTGAGAAGATGAAACTGCCAAGCACACTTAAGTTCAGATTTTTCAAAAGCAATTTTCAATGATCTTTTGATGCTGACCTCAGATAGATCAAGGGAGCCTGAATTTTGGCTAAGGGTGGTGGGTGGCTTTCCTATTTAGGTGGGACAGCTCATATGTTGTCAATAGAATTCTCAAAAATTCATCTTCTATACAGCTCACTGTGCTTTTAATTACAAAGAGCATCAGGAGGAGGCCAACCAGAGCACAAGCATCCTCATCAGCATTCATTCCTAATGCTGGAATCAGTACTGTATACACAGCCTATCAGGATATTGTTGCCATCTAAATGATGAACATAAAGCCAATTTCTTTGTACAGGCCCCTTTGCAACAGGTCCAAATTGCCAGTTATCCTCACTGAGGGAGGGAGGGAGCTGTGGATCCCTGCAGCTCTGGCCATGCTGAAATTCATTCTTGGATCTCAAGAAATCTTGTCCTTCTTATCACCTAGTCTTTTCCTTAAGTTTGTATTTTATTGACACATCACATCAACTGTGTAAAAAGTAGAAAAGCCTGGTATTAACTAAGTGATATATAATTATTCACTCCTCCTACCCTCACCTGCCAATCCTAAAGGATTTTGGATCTCTTGTCATGTCTTCTTATCTACTTGCACTGCCTCAAACCTGAAAAGATTCACCCAAAGGCAGCAGTAATTCCAGGAATTCTCTCTCTAGCAGTTTTTTTTCTCTATTTGAAGTTAATTTCTCTAATTCCTGTTTTTTCAGGGAAGAGGACTTGGAGGATGGAAGGAACATAACCCGCGCCCCCAGAAGTCCAGCATGGACATCCATGTCCTGTGGGTGGTATCCAGGAGTGAATTTCCTATGGAAACATCACTGGTGCTTGTTCTGTGAGCAGAACAAGCAGCCCTTCATTAGTGATACTTTCTCATGTAAAGCTCATTTTATGTAGTTTCAGAGCCTGGGGTGTCAGAAATTTGCTGAGTGAAGTCAGCAGGACAGAATGCCACAGTAACAAAGTGAGGCCATTGCTGAACACCACCTACCTGTATGTAGCTCTGTGAAGCCAGATAGATTCAAATACTGAAGCTGAAATCAAAGAGCACCTTTCAGATAAAATGCTTCCCAGTGATGGAACTGGTGTTCTGTGCCGGAATGTAAGTACCAGTCCAACATACATTAGCACCTTATTGGATGAGAGGTGTTGATCTGAAGGTAGTGAGGGAAAATGGCAGTGAGGGAAAATGTAAAAAAAAAAACAAAAAAAACCCCCCACTATATTTGTCTTTATAAGAAGAATTTTAATTAAAAATAAGGGTTTAAATATTAAAATACAGAACATGTATGGGTTTTAATTTCAGATGTTTATTAAAATTTTCCTAGATTTTTACAGCATTTAGAACTACATTTATTTTATGAAAACATTTTTCTTTTGATTCATGTTTTCCACTGTGTTCCTTACTTTCCTTTTTATGTGAGACAGAAAGCTCTCCCCTCTCTGACTCACATCCAAAAGTCAGCAAGACCTACAGAAACTGCCCAGATAATTTAGACAGTCTTTTGCTGCCCATTACATGCTGACCTAAACCACAAGCATAGTACCAAGTCGTCACATGTAAAAGAAGATTTAAAATTCAGGTCCTGTACACCTGAAACCTTTCATTTTCTCATACTACTTTCCCATGTTTGTTGTTCTATTAGACCCAACTTGCATTGTATTTTTGTCCATACATTCTGCCTCCCCAAATTCACACTACAGTGCAATTTCAACTCCCAGGCTGTCCTGCAGTTTCATTTTCCGCTCCAATTTTCCACTGCACTGAATATTAAAGTGATGCACTTCTAACAGGCTTGTCTTTTATCTGCCATGTCTGTAGTGTGAATTGTGAGTGTCCATATACTGCGATTTGTAGAGGTGCAAGTCACTTGCTACGCTGCAGCCGTTGATATCTGTATTTCAATTATTATTGCAATGGAGACAGCTGCAAAATACCTGCCAACTTTTTCTATCATCAATATTGTAAAATTGACTCCTATGGGCCAGTATCTTTAAATTTTACTGCTTGACACAAATAAAGAGTGATTAGAATAGCAGAAATGTGTGATGAGAAACCATGTTGTCAATGAGCCAGAAATTATCCCAATTTCTTGTTTTTCTGACTAACATTTTGGGTGAACAGGGATCAACAGCTGGAAAAAGTGGTGACATAGTAGTTGTACTGCTGGGGCCCTCCCCCTGCCATGTAGTCCTGGGAGAGGGACCCTGGGGGGGAGACACAAGGTTTCCCTAGCCCCTGGTCAGCCTCATTCCCCATTGGTTGTTTTGTGTTCCCTTGCGGGGGCAAGGACCCTCGGGTCCTGTGATTGAACAGTTCCTCGGCAGAGCTCTGGCCATGCGGCTGGAGAAATAAACATCTCTCTGAAACATCTATCAAGAATCGGTCTATATATATTTCTTTTCCACAGGCCTCGTTTGATACATCGTGTTGCAGTATCCGCACTTGTTGGGGTTTTAAGAGTTCTAGGGGTTTTTTTCTGTTAAAGGAATTTTCCCCCCATACTGTTACTAAGACAACAAATCGCTGGGGTACTTCAGGAAGACAAAGAGCTACCCACTGTGGGTGGGGTGTGCCTGGCTGCTCTTTTGTTTCACCTGGGTGTGAGGTCAGTCGCTCTCTGGGTTCGAGAGAGAGAAGCTGCTTGTTCTTTGCAGCCGTTTTCTCTTTCTGCGGAGAAAGATCCCAGGATTCCCGGGGGCCCACCTTCCCTGCCCCGCTGGAGGCCAGGCTGTGGCCGCCCTGCCCCGCTGCTGCTTTGAGCCTTCGCTACACTGTAGCTGTGCTCACCCTGCCTGTCTAGACCTCCGGGGGGTTCTCCGTTTGGATACATCTCGCCTGCCATCAGAGATTTGTGCTCGTCCCTGCTGCTCCAGCCTGCTGTTCCAGCCTGCCGTTCCAGCCTGCCGCTCCAGCCTGCTGTTCCTGAGAGTCCGGTCGGACACCAGGGCCAGCTGCCCAGGGGTTTGTGAAGCTCCCAGGCCACCGGTGCTGCATGGTCCCCGAGCTCGCTCCGGAGCGCCCCCTGCAGCCACGGGGGAACCATCGCACCTGCCCTGCTCACCGGGAACCTCCAGCGCCCCTGCCGGCTGTGAGCGGAACTGCACCCAAGGGGAAAGAGCCTGACAGCCGAGAAGGCTGGGACTGGATTTGTGATTGTTTGCTGTTACTGCCATAGTTATTGTTGTTTGTTTGACTGGTTATATATATAATAGTAGAGAACTGTTATTCCTATTTCCCACATCTTTGCCTAAAAGCCCCTCGATTTCAAAGTTATAATAACTCGGAGGGAAGGGGGTTGCATCTGCCATTCCAAGGGAGGCTACTGCCTTCCTTAGAAGACACCTGCCTTTCAAACCAAGACAGCACTGTAACAAATGGTGGATAATGTGGGCAAGACACCAATCTCTAAGGACAGAAACTTCATGAGTAAAAACCACTCTAGATGTCTCTCTTCTCGCCCTGGTTTGGATATTCTCTCTGGATTATGGAGGAACCGTGGAAAGACTCTTGGCTCTCAGAGCTGCATATGGACATTTAACTTAAACTTGAAAAGATTCTTGAACAACGATTTGTAAATTTTAGCTTAATTCAAGCTCAAAAGGAACTGAAACACTTCCTGGCATGGTTGTTTAAGAACTTTTTCTATGTTTCTTGGGATGTGATTCTTACCAAAGACTTTTGGAAGACCATTTGGACACAGTTAATTTTTGAGTCAAAATATATGCCGATGGAAGAATATTTTTGTGAATATTATTTAATTACCAAGACTGTTGAGCAATGTCAGCTGTGTCCTGGCGAAGGGAAGCCTGCTTTGGGTCCGTGCGACCCAGGCCACGTGGAGCGAGCGCTCTGTGAGCAGCAGTGAGGCAGTTCCCGTGCGTGGTGGGGCAAGCCCCGTGAACGCCCGACCGAGAGGGGCAGCGCGTGGGCGGCAGCTGGCGGTGGTGGAGCGGAGCCACACCTAGCCAAAACACACGCTGGAGCAGGGCATGGGGGGGCCGCTGCTCGGGGGCCCAGCCAAGACGCGGGTGTGACGTCAGGCAGCAGCAGCGCAGCTGAGAGCAGAAGCGGCGGTGCGCAGGGAGCTGAGCAGCGCGGCCCAGCCCGGCCTGCGCGGCCCCAAATGTAACCCCGGGAAGAGCGCGCAAGCACGAGCAGCCCTGACAATTCCAACACAGGAGCAAGTGAAAGAGAAAGCAAAAATGCAGTGAGACAGAAAACAGCAGCCACTCGGAAAAAGGAAAAAAATCACCATAGCTAAGGTTTTAGGAATAGTAAAATGCTATAATGTTAAACAAAATTACGGTTTTATAACAAGATGTGACAACCAAGAAGACATATTCGTTCATAGAACTGCTATTAAAAAGAATAACCCTGAAAAATGTATCCCAAGCTTGGGAGATAGAGAGGTGGTGGAGTTCAAAATTGTGCAAGGTAGAAAAGGGTTACAAGCAGCAGAGGTCACTGGGCCTGATGGTGTTTCTGTAAAAGGCAGTATATATGCTAAAAATCGTAGTCATGTTAGACAATATCTCCATTATAAGCCCCCCCTACAGTCTCCCTCTCCTAATCCCACCTTTTCCTTTTATCCTATATCCTATTACTGCCAGTGTATTCCCAATCCATTTTTCCACCCATGGTTTCCCTCACAAAACCATGCCTTTGCCAATTGTTTCCCCCAAAATCGCTTTCCAATGCTGAGTGGGGGATGAAAAGGGGAAGAAATTAACTATTTTTGTTTAGCGTTCCAACAGGTACAAATGGAAGAAACCCTCTCCTGCCTCAGTTTCCCCACAAAACATGCCCGGAGAGTCCTGTCTCCCTTCTGTCAGCCTTAAGATGTTCCAGAAAATCTGTTTGGACATTTAAAGACTCAGGAGGGTGGCTTGTTTTGTTTTGAAACTGTCCTTGTTATCTCGTGTTTATCCAGTTGTTTTCCATGTCAAGTTTTAAATCTCTTTTTGTTAAAAATAAACGGGTGAAATGTTGGGGCCCTCCCCCTGCCATGTAGTCCTGGGAGAGGGACCCTGGGGGTGGAGACGCAGGGTTTCCCTAGCCCCTGGTCAGCCTCGTTCCCCATTGGTTGTTTTGTGTTCCCCTGCGGGGGCAAGGACCCTCGGGTCCCGTGATTGCCTCAGTTCCTCGGCAGAGCTCTGGCCATGCGGCTGGAGAAATAAACATCTCTCTGAAACATCTATCAAGAATCGGTCTATATATATTTCTTTTCCACGTGCCTCGTTGTTTAATACATCGTGTTGCAGTATCCGCACTGTAACATTGTACTAATACTTAACTTTCTCCCTTCTCTTTAGAGATTTTATGTTGAAAAATCACCACTCCCTTAGGAGCATTTTTCTATGAATGACTGCTATTCAGGAGGGAAACTGAAGTGAAATTTCATTTTAAAATAACACCAAATAAACAGTAACAACAAAATAGGGAGAAAATAGGGTAAACTGTAGTAAAGGATTATTAATTTTTAAATATCATCTATTTCAAACTAAAGCATGAGCAATACACAGTGGAAAACTTGCTTTGAAACACATCTTAATGGAGAAATTTTCTCTGAAGTATTAATTACAAAAAATGTTATGCAACAGACAGAGAGTATGGAGAGAACAGCCTCATCGTTTGCTGCTAATTGCTTTCCAAAATCTAGTTGATGGAGAGCAACACATACATTGATAAACCAGCCAGTGAAAAAGCCTTGGCTGTTGTCCAAGGCCATTACATGGGGCAAAGCCAATGCAGGTCAACTGAGTGAGGAGGAAAAGGCGGGCTGTCTGACTAAGGACACATCTTCATTCTCCTCATCCACTGGCATGAAAAAGCATTTCTGGGCTTGGTGACGAGGGTTCTACTACTATATCAGAAAACAAGGATCAAAGAGGCACAAGAGAGTGTCCTCCCTCTCCTAGCCCAAAGGCAACCAAATGCACTTTGTGCTGCTGATACTTCCTACCTTTGTTACCCTTTGGTGAAGAAAATGCATGATTAATCAGTTAAGACTATCTCTTTTCCTGATTTTTTTTTTTAAATCATTGTTAAGGTGGTGTAATCAGAAGCCAAACTGGCCAGAAAGAGAAATTCTGAAGATGTGAAAAATTACTTCAAACAATTTGGGAGCCCTATGCACACTGAGATTTTGTTTTGATCTTTCACCAGTTTAACAGCATTATAAGAAACTGTCTGTAATCTTTTAGACAAAATAATTTCCTTGGTTGCTGTGATATGTTTTCTTTGGTTTTCTGCATTTGTTTTGGGTTTGGGGTTTTTTGTGTGATTATTTTTTCTTTTTAAATAATGTTTACGTGAGAATTAAGTAAGTACCTACTCTTATATAGGTCACAATTTCTTACTAAACATTGCTACTACTGCAGTTGGTATGTTAAATCCACTTCTTAATAGTACAGGAAAATGTGTCAGGCACATGTCGGACTGAGCAGATGTCAGAAATACAAGGTCTCAGGAAACACAGCTGGACTTACTACATGTATGAGACATTTTCTTTCGGCAGGTAGAAGACCTTCTGATTTGTGTTTTGTACCAATCTGAAAAATCAATGAAAAGTACTATGAACATAAGACAGTTCTGTATAGAAGGATACAGGCTCAGGCTAAGAGCATTGAGTTCCAGTGTTTCTCTTTGTATTGCTTTGCTGTGTTTGCAGCTGGATTCCTACTCTCCATATCAGGGAACTCCACGCTTCGCCAAACAACAGAAATAAATGCCAGGAGTGAATTTGGGGCTTGGTATCTAGGAAGGATGACTTTGCCAGCCTTGAGTGACTGGTGCTGTGTGATCCTGTATTTAGAAGATTTTGGGGCGCTTGAGTGTCAGGGGAGGACAGAGGGTTTTGTTATGATTACCCTTCAGTTTTGACTTAAAGTTGTAATTTCAGAAATAAGATCAAAAACATGAAACCAGTCTGGGACCAGTTTATTGCTGTTGATTGCTACACTGAGACAGGAACGAAGAATGGATGGGAGGAGGATGTCGAGAGCAGCACAATGGCAAGTCAACGTGCACCACATTCAGAAGTACGGGCATGGTAACCCCAGAACAGCTGATGTGTGTGCCAGCAAGCCCAGCTCGGGCCGAGCTGGGGTGCAGGTCCCCTAACCGCAGAACCGATCTACTGCATGTGATGCCGCAGCCCCCAAACCGGTGAAAAGTGTTAAAGGAGCTTGGACCCGGGAGTGACTGACTTGGTGGAAACTTCTAGGGGAATAAGTAGGTGCCTAAGGTTCTCCGGCCGTACAAGGGGACTTGTGCCAGTAGTGCTTCAGCTGTGCTTCTAGAAATCATCGTCCCCATTATCTCTCCTGATGTGTTTTATTATCTAGAAGAATTGCCCCATCTCCAGGAGACAACGCTACCCGCCCTGCGGGGTCCCTACAGCCGCCTCCTCAGGGGCCGGGGGCGGTCGGAGCTGGGGGGGGCCCGCGGCTCACCTGAGGCGGCGGCGGTGGCCACGCCTCTCCCTGCTGTGTCTTTAAAGCCCTCCTCCTCCTCTTCCTCCTCCTCTCCATCCCTCCATCCTTGCCTTGCCGCTGCCGCTCGTAGCCACCGGGCTCTGCCTCGCCCGCCTTCTCTCCCCACCCTCCCTATCCCCGCTGCCAGCCATGGCCGACATGAAGACTGGCCTCTTCGCCAAAAACGTCCAGAAACGCCTCAACCGCGCCCAGGAGAAGGTGCGCTCCGGGGCGGGGGAACCGCTGGGAAGGGGCGGAGGGGGAAGAAGGGTGCGGCGGCGGTGCCCGGGGTCCGCGAGAGGATGCGGCTCCGCTCGCGTCCAGCGCCCGCCGCTGCGGCTTCCCCTCTCCTTGCCCGCGGGGGCGCCGGGCCGGGGCCGGGGCCGGCGGTGTTATTACGTAACTGACCCATTTCACCGCGCCCGCGCTGCCCCTGCGCCCCGCCGGCCATTCGCCCCCCGCGGGGATGCGGCGCTGCGGGTGCTGGCGGCGGCTGCCGCAGGCCCGAACCGGCCGCCGCTCCCTCGCCCTTGAGGCGGCGCGGGGCTGCCCGCGGGAGTGGCACCGCACCGCACCGCACCGCGGGCGGGGAAGCGCGGGCTCGGTTCGCCTCGCTTCACCGCCCGCCGCCAGCCCTCCTAAGAGGATTGCCTTTCCTTTAATACCCGCGCCGGCTCATCCCCGGCTGCGGCGATCCGCCTTGCTGCAGCCGCGGCGTGACAGGCACCGCTGCGTGTGATGACGGGAGCCCGCGGGGGCCGGGGTGCTGGCGCGGCCCGCTGCTTCCTCAGCGGCTGCTGCGGTTCTGGGGAGCTTCTCGGGATGTCGTGAGGCTGGTCGAAATGTTCTGCAGCTGACAGCGTGTACTGCTTTGGAAAGTCGGTACCGATTTTAGCCTGGAAATGAACAACGGGAGAAGTCGGGGAGAATTTGCAGGAGTTTCTGACCAAAGACGAGAGCCTTATTGGCCACTGTTTGTTTTGTTCATCTTCATTAATGAAAGCTGATAGCTGTATAAATGTTCTGCACAAATAGCTCCTGTGAAGCTGTTGGGTGTCTCAAAACAGGATCATAGATACAGATATTAGGCCCAGCAGAAAAGCGCTTGTCTATGACTGTATATAGCAGCCGTGTCTGCTGTTAGTACAGTTTGCAATAAAGCTGTTCCCAGCATGAATTTTGCAGACATAGTTGTCAGTAAGTGTTGCGAGTCATCCCTTTCGAGGGCTAATAAAGCCTTTATACCCCTCTAGCACATATCCTGTACTGCTATGTACTTTGGTAATAGGGCTCTGGAGAATTAAGAGAGATTCTTTTATGAGCATATTTCTTATATTTCATTGCCTATAAATCCTCACTTTCTTTTTGGTCACACATTGAATTCTGTGGAGCTCCAGTGGCATAAAAAATGCAACAATTAATACGTACAAAAGTCATACATAATTGTGTTATTATTTAAGAATCTAATAGTTGAGGCTGTCACAGACTAGTGATTAATTTTCCCATTCAAATACTCCTGTATAGCTCACCAGGTTATAAAGTACTAGACTTCTCAACACTAAAGTCATGATGCATTTCCATTCTTGCAGGCTTGGACTGCAACTGCTTTCAAGTAAAACACATATACACTCTTTACTAGTTCAAAGAGATCTGATGATTTTATGGTGTGAGTTGACTTGAGTTGGTAGTTGGAGTAGAAGCCTAAAAATATTGTTTGTTTCCTTGTGTCTTTGTCAGTTATGATTAACCATCTGGAAAAGCACTGGTGCAAGTCTTAATCACATTTACTGCTTCAGGCTGTGTCTGTTCCAATGTGGGGGTCCTGCTCACAGAAATGTGTCCGCATACCAGGTAGAGCACCTTAATGTGAGTACCTGAGGTACCCTGTACCTCTCAAAGACTGCTCATGCACCAGCCCCAGGACACGTACCTTGATCCTGATGGGTGCCTTGGGTGCAAATCGAAGATGCTGTTGGGCTCTGATAGATGGTCTGCTCTACCTCCACTTTGGTGATCGACCATGCTAACAAGGGGAGAATTTGTCTGGTTTGATCTTCATGTATTGCAGTTAGGCATCTGGCAATTTTGGCTTCTTTATAGTATCTGTGGTGGTAATTTCTTATGTCAGTGGTCTAAAAGTTGATTATTTACAAGATGTTAGTGGCCTTACACAGGGTAGGTTGTAGTACCAGTGGTTGGACACAGAACAGGGCACAGGATCATGTAGCTCTGTATCCATGCCTCCTCCTTCCTGGCACATGTATTGTTATTGCATGAGCTGTGCATGTGTACTCTTTCATGTCTACATGTCTGGTTAGCTTTGAGTTCCTTTCTGTCTATACAACAAAAAATCCTTCATTATTTTTGCTAAAACTTTACTCAAAAAAAAAAGGTTCCCAAATGGGAATGATTGAGTTTTGTTTATTTGTTTTGGTACTTGATGACAACAAGTAAATTTTATTGAGGAGATGAAAATGTATGATTTGTCTGATTCTTGATGGTGTGAATAGGATGGCATTGTGACAGGTGTGTAATATCACACTGGCTTAAAGAGATTTTAAATACACTGACTTGTTTTTATCTTGATGCTTCTATCGGATTTGTGCACCTTCAGTTTACTGACTGTGTCCTTATAGATCAATGTTTTTATAAAGCATTTTCACACCATTTTCTATTATTTATTGAAGCAACATATGTATTAAAAACATGGAGTGGCTCTAAGACATAGACCTTCATTTTGGATTTCAGTAAAGCTTTTGATACTGTCTCTCACAGGATCCTGCTGGATGAAATGTCCAGCCCACAGGTGGATAAACACAGCATGCAGTGGATGAGCAAGTGGCTCATGCGTTGGTATCAAAGCGTTTCAGTGAGTGGGGTGACAGACTGGTGAGCTCTCACTAGTGGGGTTCTACATGGCTTCATCCTCAGCCCAGTGCTCTTCAACATCTTCACAAATTACTTGGATGCAGGACTGTAAGGGATACTAAGAAAGTTCACAGATAATAGAAAACTGGGAGGAGCTGTTGACTCTGTTGAAAGCAGAGAGGGCCTGAAGAGAGACCTTGGCAAATCAAAGGGCTGGGCAATCACCAACCATATGAAGTTCAGCAAGAGAAAGTGCCAGATTCTGCACTTGGGATGGGACAACCCTGGATGTACAGACAGACAGACTGGGGAACAAGATGCTGGAGAGCAGCACCACAGAAAGGGACCTGGGGGTCCTGGCTGACGAAAAGTTAAATGTGAGTCAGCAGTGCCCGCACAGCCAGGAGGGCCAACCATGTCCTGGGTGCATCAGGCACAGCATCAGCAGCCAGGCAAGGGAGGGGATTGTCCCGCTCTGCTCTGCACTGGTGCAGCTTCACCTCGAGTCCTGTGTGCAGTTTGGGTGCCACAATATAAGAAAAATATTAAGCTATTATAGAGCACTCTAAAAGAGAGTTAACAAAGGTCATGAAGGGCCTTGAGGGGAAGCTTTGAGTATGAGGAGCGGCTGAGGTCACTTGGTCTCTTCAGCCTGGAGAAGAGATTGAGGGGAGACCTTATAGCAGTCTGCAACTTATTCATAAGGGGAAGAAGGGTAGACACTGATCTTTTCTCTGTTGTGCCCAGTGACAGGACCCGAGGGAATGGCCTGAAGTTGTGTCAGGGGAGTTTAGGTTGGATATTAGAAAAAGGTTCTTCCCCAGAGGGTGGTGGTTGGGCACTGGAACAGGCTACCCAGGGAAGCGATCACAGCACCAAGCCTGACAGAGTCCAAGAAGCATTTGGACAATGCTCTTGGGTTCATGGTGTGACTCTTGGGGATGGTCCTGTGCAGGGCTGAGAGTTGGACTCAGTTATTGTTGTGGGTCCCATCCAACTCAGTTTATTCTGTGATTCTCTGATTCATTTATGGAAAATATTTTTCTAATGATGTTATCATTATCTTCAGTTCCTTGCTGTCTAGGAGAAATTTTAGTTGTACAGTGTAGGTAGTGTGTGTGTCTTGGCACTATTTCTATGACAAAAGCTAAATAACCAGAAAATCTCATATTGGGCAAATCTCTGTCTTGCGTTAGAAGTGTTAAATCTGAGAGTTATATGGAAATAATAATTGGACACTCTATTTTTCACATCATCCAGGTGATGGTGCTTTATGTGGTACCACGTGCCCTGGCACCCTGATTTTGAAACAATGAATGTGCCATCTATTAAAATACTCTGGTCATCACATTTCTTCAATGATTTTTGCCCCAAAATGCAGGAAGTATGGACATGCTGAGCCTGCATTATCTGTTAAAATCTGCCAAAAGTCAGCTGAAGAATCTGGATTAAAGTTTTAAAAAGACCAGATTGATTTAGGAGACTACATCCCAGCCATAAAAGTTAATGAAATGCCAATGTGTTTAAAATGAAACCAGAACAGATGTTTTGGTAGCCAAGGCTGACTGAGTCAATTCTAAGGACAAGATTACTTGAATGAAAAGGCTGAATTTGTATCCCCAGGTTTATCTGGAAAATTCCGTTTAAGCTGATAACCCAATGTATAACACTTGTTATCTCCTTGTCCTCTCTTCTATAACCCAACAACTCTAGTTGAATAGGATAGTGCAGCTGGAAGAGACCTACAATGACCATCTAGTCCCACTGACTGAGCACTTCAGGGCTGACCAAAGTTAAAGCATGGCTTTAAGGGTACTGTCCAAATGCCTCTTCAACACTGAGAGGCATGGCTGGGGGATGCATCAGCCACCTCTCCAGGAAGCCTATTCCAGGTTTTGGCCACCCTCTGGGTAAGGAAGTGTTTCCTCATGTCAAGTCTGAACTTCCCCTGATGGGCACAACTTTGAACTATTGCCCATGTGTCCTGGCACTGGGAGAGGACGAAGAGCTCAGCACCTCCCTCACCACTTCCCCTCCTCAGGAAGCTGTAGAGAGCAGTGAGGTCACCCCTCAGCCTCATCCTATCCAGACCAGACAAGCCCAGTGCTCTCAGCTGCTTCCCAGAGCACATTCCTGCCAGCCCCTTCCCCTCCCTGCTTTGGTGCCCTTCTCAGGACACGTTCAAGTACCTTCACATCCTTTTTAAACGATGGGCCCAGAACCGCACACAGTGCTCGAGGTGAGGCTGTGCCAGTGCTGAATTCAGCAGGATAATCCCCTCTCTTGGCTGGCTGG
>NW_024581137.1:4605448-4621643 GCF_017639235.1 Corvus kubaryi | reverse complement strand
CCGCTTCTCCCTCCACAGGGCTCTCCGAGCCGTGTGCTCAGAGCGGGCTGCCACGCCAATGCCCGGTTCCTGGCTGCTCGTGGCCCACGGCACCCGCAGCGCCTGCGGCATCGCTCCCGCACTCGCGGCCGCGTGGCCAGGGACCCCGAGACAGGGATGGGGTCTGCGATAAAGGCGCGCGCTCCCGAGGGGGCCGGGCGCATCCAGCGCAGGCACCTCCGCTGGCACGGCTGCAGTCATGTGCTCCCGGGATGGTGGCCGCGCGGCCTCGGCCACGGGATAAGTATGATCTTCTGCTTTAGGAGTAATGGGACCATTCAAATGCTCCTCAAGAGCTTCCCTGATTATAAAGTATGCACAGAAAGCTTCTCTTTGATCCCATACTTTATCCCAGATCTCGTCCCAGAAACACCCCTGACAAGATTCAGGAGGTTCGATATCAAAAAGTAAGTTTGAGAAATATCGGAGAACCTTTTGAAAAGCCAGATGAAAAAATGTTCTAGATCTCCCGGTTGCATTACTTTTTTGTTTTGTTGTTCAAGGATTCCTTTAACTTCTAGACGCATTTTTTTCTGTGGCTCAGAGAGCCCCATTTCCCACGATTCTTCCATAGTCCAGAGAGAATATCCAAACCAAGATGAGAAGAGAGAGGTCTAGAGTGGGTATTTTACTCATGAATTTTCCTCAGGGATCGGTGTCTTGCCCGCATTCCTCCACCAGTTTGTTACAGCAGGGATTACTGTAACACGCATGTATCAAACCAGGAGTCCCGTGGAAGCGAAGTATATATGGACAGATTCGTGGTAGATGTTTCAGGGAGGTTTATTTCTCCGGCCACATGGCCGGAGCTCTGCTCAGGAACACCTCCAGTCACGGGACCCCAGGGTCCTTGGCGTTATCAGGGAACACAAACCAACCAATGGGAAATGAGGCTGGCCAGGGGCAGGGAAACCCCGTGTCTCCCCCCCAGGGCCCATCTCCCAGGGCTCCATGGCAGGGGGGGAGACCCCAACAAATGTCTATCTGGAAAAGAAATAAAATAACTGGACCCCATGAAAAAGGATGTTTTAAAGGAAGCATTGTGCAGTATTGAGATTGCTAAGTCACTTCTCTGAAGGCCCTGTTTTTGTGAGCAATAAATAATTTTTTTCTCTCTAGTATCCAATTTCCAATTTGTCTCAAAGCACTTATACCAGTAGTGTTTTGCTAATGCCCATCAGTAGCTCATCCTACCAAAGGCTTACCATGAAATATGTGCTTAGTACTGGTGTTGGATTGCTCAGTAGCATCTGTTATCAGAAGTGTTGGTGGAATTTAAAGTAGTCATATCAACCTGACTCAGGCTTTTCCCTTCTCTGACTCAAAGAAGGTTATTTTCTACATTCTTTTATACATAAAGATTCCTTACTTGCATATAAGCAGTCACCAATCAAGCAAATTTTATTACATATTAATGCATCTTAGAATTTTTTGCCCATTGAATGGATCTAAAAAAGAAGGCAGTGTGAAGTCAGTCTCAAGTGCCAAGCTTGCTATTCCTCCTTTCTCACTCTGAAGCTCAGGGTATTTTCAGTTCTTCAGAGAGGGTGTTATCTTTACATGTTGAACAATAAAACCCAAAACCACCTCTGGTGGATTGTGATGGATCTCTGTCTTTTTTTGTTAAGTCTTGGGAAAAAAAGTGAAAATAGTAAAGAGTTGGACAAAGGTTTTAGAAAAGTGTCACAAACTCATTTCTACTCTAGGAGATATATACCAACAGGTTATGTATACATCTAAACCAGCTTTAGCTATACCAGTAGTGAACAGGATGTTTCCAATCACACCAAAGTTACTTGCTGTATTACTAAAAATTGTTAAAAGTAGAGTAAGTTTTGTGCAAGGTTTTTAGGTCTAGGACTTTCAAAAGAGCTCAGTTCCCACTGGCTTCCTCATTTAATTTCAGGTTGCTGGTAAATCAGTTCCTTATTCATGAACATGCCTTTCTGTGCTGCTAGCACCTATTTAATTGTGGTTTGGAGGGTTTCCACCTTGTACCCTTCAGTTATCTAGAAATCATGACTCTGGGGAGACACAAAAAGTATGGGTTTAGGTTCCTCGGGGAAAGCATGCTCTGTTGTCTGCATCTCATCTCCATCCAGTGTCTCCTCTAGTGAAACAGGGGTTCTCTAAGCCTTCATTTGGTGTGGTCTCACCTGAAGGGTAGAAAATCCCATGCCTGAGCAGGTGTATATCTCTGTGCACTGCAGGAGGGAGGGTTTGCACTCATGTTCACCCAGATCTGCACCCTGAACACAGTTAGTCTGGTCTTTATGGTATTAGCAAAATAAGTTGTTGAGAGCACTTAATTTTCTTATCCCTAACCTAATGCTTTTGTGCACAAAGACTTTAGGGCCAGTCTACTTTGATGCACAACAACAAAGTTGCTAACAGTTACAAATCAGGGACTTGTAAAAGTCATACACTTGATACTGATACATGGTCAGGCTGTGCATCCATTGAAGTGAAAGAGAGTAGTCATTTGAATCCTTGAGAAACTTTAACTGAACACTGGTCTGTCAAGGGATGTTGGTTGCAATGGGAAGCTGGTAGACAAGCAATATATGGTTAAGATAAAAAGCCACTAGATAAGTTCCCTGCTTTTACCACATTTGCTTGAGGCTCTTTCTGTACTGAATGGGACATACACAGACTTTTCTTTGTAGGTCATCCCACAACAAAATTTAACTTCAATCTAAAGTTTTACTAAAACATTCCACATCCTCTACAATGACCTTTTCCATATTACTTAGGTTCAAAGATAAAAAACAAAAATGTCTTTCACATAATTTTATGTCAATATGGAGAGTAAGCACACTCATGTTTAATATAAACTGAATGCAAACAGATGGTTGGATAACTGTTTGATGTTATGAGAATTAAAGAACTCAGCCTTAAAGCACTTATAATTTATTAAACAATGAAGAACCTGTGCATGATACCCACAAGACAGTGCTGATACAGGACTAAAGTGACAGAATGGTTAACAAGGGCCAGTGCGTCCATATAAGAATTTCATTTTTAGTGGGGCTAGACGTTTAAAATAAAAGAGGAAGTGTCTTTCCACATTCTAAAAAATAAGAAAGAGAGGACTGGTGGTTCAAATATGTATAAAAATCAACACTGATGTGTTTGACCTAAAATGTTCCATAGCTGTATTAGAAAAAATGACAAAATTGTTGAGATTTACAATTAATATCTCATATTTTTCAGAAGAGTATGTCTGTTGTAGAACATCAAACCCAGTTACTCTTTATATTATGTAAACCTAAACTATACTAAAGAGCATAATAATTTCAAAACCTTCTTTTTTTTTCTAAACCTAGATATGTGAGTGTGTATTGTTGCTTGGTCAATAACATCTGCAGTAGCTAATTTTACCAGAGACAGGAGAGAATGCCTGTACTCTCATCTGGAAATCTGACCAGTCGTTTGGTCTCTGATGAGCATAGGAGTGATAGAGCTCTTCCTTCCTCACCCCTCAAAAGAAAAGGCAGTGGTTGATTTGTATTTGATGAATCAGGGGGATGAGCCTTCATTGACAGGAGTGTTTGTGATTCATACTTATACCAAGAGGTATTTTACTCTATCAATAATCTTATGGGGATATATGGAACTATGCAGATTATTCCCATGTAAATATAGCAGGAAGAAATGTGCAAAAACCAGTGTAAAACAGCTTTCCACTAAGGCTCCGTTTATTCCCTTTGCCTGTTTTTAATGATTTAAGTTGTTCCAATACAAAACCTGTTTTTAAAAAAAAGAATTCAGATCAGAGCCATGTATTGAGAAATGTCAATTACATCCATCATAGTATTTTAGGATTTATGCCTATTTCAAATTATGATGAACTTGACATCAAATTGCTATAGTAGCAATATATTGCTTTTAGAGATCTGGTTCTACTCAGGCCAATTTTATTTACAGCAGGATGAGGCTCCGCAGGTTAAATATAATCCAGTTCACTGTGCTAACACAAGACTTAATACTACCTATACTCTCTGTACTTGCTCTGCGTGGGACTTGATTTAAATTTTAGCTCATTGCATAGCTTTCTGCAAATCACACTTGTGCGTATAGGTATAGTAGTGTGCATACATACAATCTGAGGCAAGATGAATTTTTACTTTGACTATGTAAGAAGACATGTTGTGGCATCTTGAGCAGTTATAAGCTGGGGTTTCTCCTTGTTTTGAGAGAGTTTGCCTGGCTGTGCCAGCAGCAAATCTATTCTGGGATCATAAATTTCTTGGTTGACCTTCTCTGTTTCACCTACCCATGGCCTGTATAAATCAATACTTTTAATTTGCTGATACTTTGAATTTTGTAGCTAATTATAACTCTTTCAGCAAATTTGAGTAAAGCTGCAAGCCTCTGCATCCACCTGAGGGGAGATGCCAGGCACTGACTTGTGCCAATGTTTTGCAAAATTTCACTTGTTCAAGCCTTTTTCTTGCTCCCCTTACAACAATCACCTTTGCACAAATACAGAAGGCTTAATAGATCAATCTGGGGCTGTCTATCACTAGTTTTAATCTTGCTAATTTTTCCTTACCTGTTTGTACCAATCATTTGATGGTACTTAGAATGTCCATGCAGTTTGATTGTTCCCTTTCCTTTTAGTGCACATCAACACCTTATTTTATCTGTTCTGCTTCCCTTGAGTCCTGGCTGAATGTGTGCAATATGTAGGCTAGACCCAAACAGTTACCAGCCTAAAAGATGGTCTTTCTTCCCCTCCTTTGCTTTTTTCCCAGAATAAATGTAAACTGTTTATGCTGATTTGTTCAATTAAAAGCAATAGAAAACTCACAAAAGCTCCCAGCATTGGCACAAGATTCAGAAAAGGACAGTGTACTGTTCTGGTTTCTTAATATTTTGGAAAAAAAAGTAATGTTGTAATTTTTTAATATTACAAAATAAAATGAACTTACATTGGCTTTTTAAAAATGAAAGCAATTAGTTTCTCCTCCTTTCCGTTCTATGAGCATTTCTCAGTGCATTCCTCAATCACTGTACAGTCCCCATTTCAATTCCTGCCTCTTCCTCTTGTTTTCATTCAGAGCAGCAACTGATCCTTTATTTCAGAACAGAGTAGAATGTAGAATAAAGTGTGTTGGAAGAGATCAGTAGATGGTGACTCATCCACCTCCAACTCAGAGCAGGGACAATGTCAAAACTAGGTTAGGTTGCTAACGGCTCCAGTTGTGTCTTCACTCTCTTCAAGATGGGGGTTGCCCAGCCTCTCTGAGGAGTCTGTTGCAGCATTTCACCATCTCATGGTGATTTTTTTGTCCTCTCATACCTGCTCAAATTTTCCCTTGTTGCAGCTTATGACTGTTGCTCTATCCCCTTCTCTTGTGAGCCTCTGGGTAGGGCTTGGGTCAGTCTTCTCTGTAATGACTAGTAGGTATTTGGTTCTTCCCTTATCTTTGTCTTTTCCTGGCTGAAGAAGCCTAGCTCCCTTCCCATGTCCAGTGCTCCAGCCCACTGAGCATTTCAGTGGTCTTCTGCTGGCTTCCTTCTGGTCTTCCCGTGTCTTTCTTTCACAGGGTAGCCCAGAAGTGGAAGCAACAGCACTCTCAGTGAAGGCTCATGAACTCCAAAAGCAAAGGAGAATTGTTGCCATTGACCCGCTTGTACACTGCAGTTCTGAGTTTTATCCTTGCAAGGGATCACATGATTCTCAGGGCATGATCCTCAGCAGTGGAGCTGAGTGACCCTCAGCAGTGAGCAGCAGTTTTCCTTGGTTGGAAGAACTGAGAGTAAGGAGATACAAACATGGAGGAGGGAAAAAGCTACTGGGTACCTCAATACTTCTTTGTCATTCATGGTTTTAGGGCTGACTTCCTGAGAAAGATGCCCAAAATGCCTAAATGAAATTCAGGGTCTGTGCTGGCCCTTTGCCAGCTTTTGGCTCAGGCATGCCAGTTCTCTGGAATAATTATGAGACAACAGAAATGAATTCAGCTAACACAGTTTGTGGGTTTGGCTATTTTTTTTTTTTTTTTTGTTATTTTATTTTCTGTTGGGTTTTTTGTTTGTTTGTTTTTTAACATGTTAGTTCATCTCCACAACAGCTTTTCTTTAATCAGGGCCTGAGTTGGTCCTTCTTTATTAATGGCTTCACGAACAGTTCTGTTGAGAAGCAAGGCAATAGCAATGCCTCTGTGGAGAAGGTCAGGATTCAGACCCCCTTATTAGTCAGCCTGCGGGCCAAATTAGTGGAGGGACCATATGGGATGGGTCAGTAAATACTGGAACCCTGCTTTGCACACTGACTAAGAAAACTTAGGAATTACTTCAAAGTATTTGCAGCACGTATCAATTCTTGTGACGTCCATGGTCTCATAAGGTTTCTGGAGAGTCCAATAACAAGAGGTAACATCCTCGCACATATGATACACCAGGTGGAAATGTTATTGTTTCCCATGGCAGGGAGAAAAGGCTCTCCCTAGATACACTTCTTTTTCCACACAGACATACTTTATATGGAGAACTGGAGATATTTTACATTTTATTTGAAATTTCCTGGAAGCATTTGCTGTGCAGGAGTAATTTTAGGTTACACTTTTTTCTATGTGTACTGTATGGCTGACTGATAAGTGTAAGCTGTATTGATGTATTCAACTATGGAGCACATACCTTCCTGCCTGGGAACCCTGGACCCAGAAAGATTAAGACTGTTTCTTACATCTTTGCCTTACCTGCTGTGATGCTAGGTTTCTGCTATGGAAACTTTTCCTGTGTATTTTATATATCAAAATTAGTAATTTGAAGGTAATGTGGTGCAACCAGAAGTGGAAATACAGGGATGTATTCTCAGGTGCTGTAAGCTCATGTCAACCTGCTGGCTTCACTGGCTTTATGCTGGTTATCTTGTACGGGTGAAAACCTGGCTGACTGCTGGTGACTCTACCTACATTAAGTGCAATGTTCTTGCTTCAGCAGCTTCTATGCCCTGGGAGAGTCCCACAGACATGTGGAGCCTTGTTGAAAATTTATTTAAGCATCACACAGGTAAATACAGCATGTATCATTAGACATATGACCTGCTTACCCCCTTTCTAAGAATTATGCTGCCTTGAGAGATAGATAAAGATGTTCAGTCATCTGGGGCAAGCACTGTTCCTGATTCCAAAAGCATCAGGTGAAAAAAAAGAGAAATGCAAAAAGTAGGCATCCAAACAAAAATTGTAATTGTTTCAGGGTAATTCACAAAGTCAAATCTCAGTTAAGTCTTTGGAAACATTTTTATCCATCTTTGACATGTGACTACCACTACTTGCATTATTTTCATCCTACCAATGTGAGCTCTGGGCATCTCTTCATTGGCTTCTATGTTGACAAGGCATTTACAATATTCAATGCAGTTGCCATGGTACTTGATACACGACTGATTATATTTTACAATATGGCAGTGGATTGTATGTTACTTCAGCCGTCTAAGGAGGGAGTGTTACCTGAAATTGTCATACAGAGGACTCTAGCTGCTATTGATATACCTGCAGTGTCTTACAAAGAAGTCTTCTCTGCAAAGGGCCAATCACAGGAAGGGTTTCAGTCCATGAACAAGGATGAATCTGAGGCAGCAAAAATTCATATTTCTCTGGTTTCTTATATGGGTCCCAAGCATAGCCTTAGTAAGATGTGCTTTGCTTCAACTTAAAAATAATACATCAAAATACTAAAAAACCCAAAACAATCTATGCTCACATCAGATAAGTTTAAAGCTAAGTGCAAACCGAGGAGTTTGGCTGGACTTCGTGGCTGACAACATGTGTTTGAGGATCTTGATGCCAGAGCAAACACATGCCAAGGGCATTAGAAGGCTTGTACTTCACCCTCCACCATTCCCTTTTGACAGATAGTATGACTTCATGTTTAATAAAACTTGATAGATTTTTAACTGTGTGTATGTTTAGATTTTTAATATATTCATGCTTTTGCAGTGTATTTTGTTTTACAAAACAAATTCTATTTTACTTTTTATTTTATTTTGGTTTACTTTATTTTTCTGACCAAACAGATACTCTGAAGCACATGATAGACCCCCATATGTTCTTTACCTAATGATTTTTTGCTAACTGACCTTGCAAGCAGCATGTACTTTGGAATTTCTGTTCTTTTTGGTATTTGATATGTAGTTAACATATTGAATGCCAAAATGGAGACCAACTGTAAATCCGCTGGTAAAGCTCTCTTCTGCTGCAGCATAGACATCTGGAGATCTGCATTTAAGTAGTCTGTGGTATCCTTTCACCTTCAGGATGTTAGCAAATGCAATGTCTATACATTCTCTGAAACTGTTCCAAAGATTTGTTAAAACTGTTGGGTATTTTGAAATATTAAGAGCGCGCATTATATATTTTTGTCCCTTTAATCAAAGCATAAAAGAGTAAATTGCATTTAACTGGTTTTTCTTGGGCATGTCATATTTATCTTCTATTTTTTCTCCACCCTCAAGGTATATGGGGATGGGAAAGAGTGGGCACAAGACCCTTAAGGACCCTTAAGGCTAGGGCGGCTCAAAAAGCAATGTTTGAAACTTTTTAATGTCCTCTCTTGAGTAATGCCATCAGTCCTCCTCTGAAGTTTCATATGAAAAGGTCAGGTTGATTGCAGTGACAATCAAAAAATACCTTTGATATTGTATGCTTGCATGCATTTTTCATTAGGGGTCAATGTTTTTCTCTGCGGACAGAACAAAAGAGGCAACAGAAAATTGTTAACCTTGCACAGCTCACGTGATAAAAAGCTAGTGTCAGCAATTTTGCCCTTACAGTGCAGAGATGTCAGGATCTTTAGATCTCACCAACTTTAAGAAGACTTTCATCTTTGTTGTTTCTTCCCCCCACCCCCCACCCCCACCTCCAAGCCCTATTTTTGTAGTGTTCTGTAGGTCATCTTTTGAGATATGCAAAAATTTTTTATTTTTAATTGCATTTTCAAATCACAGCACAGTGACAAAGTAATTTGAATATTCTACAAGTAGTTCCTATGGTACAAATTGTGAGGAACACAAGATTATTATGGGTGGTAGAAATTTTCCCATTGAAAGTATTTTCTAAGTTGAGAACATACGGTGTTTTCAACTGAAAAGTTCCCCTTAATGCATAAAGCATGGAGAATATTTTTTCAATTAATTTCATCCTGACCTGAATTTATTTTCATTATACTATTAATTCACAGCAAAATCAACAAACTAATTTTACTTCTCACTGTTCTGTGAGCCCCTTATTTAAAAGTCTGAGTCTCCAGCATGAAGTCAGGTACTTAATTTTTCTAACTTTAATTAAACATTTCTACTGGAAGTTAATTTTCTATTTAACTTCTATGCATTAAACAAAATACTTCAGCAGCCTAATTGACGTAAGTCCAGAATAACATCTATTTTCAAAACTAACAAAAATATTATTTTCCCCTTACAAGTCAGAAAGTTTTGGAGAAAAGCTGCTGGTTTTTCAAATGAGATATATTGTTAGGTAAGCAGTAGAAGCTCAACAAAGGCCTACCTCAAAATATAGGTAGCTCTCCTTTCTTTTTACCAAGTGCAGATATGATAAGTCTCAAGTGTGAAACTACTTGCTTTTGTTTGCTTTTAAAGATGGTGGTGATCAACTGTCTTCATCTGGCTGTAGGACAAGGTGTAAACAGCTTAATGCGAAGAAAGATTTGGGCTGCTTATTAGGAAGAATGTTGCCTTTAATGATAACAAAGCACTAAAATGGGCTATTGAGTCATGAAATATTTAGATTGGGTTTTATTTGCTTGTGTTTTATAGAACAGGCCTGGCCAACATGTCAGAGTTGCTATGAGTATGTATATCCTGTTTCAGTGCAGAAATATGGAAAAAAATGATGTCTTGAGGTGTATTACTCCATATGATTTTGAGATACAAATTAATCTTTAACTGAAGGGAAAACTCAGAGAGGAATAAGGGTAATTTAAACATAGATCTTTTCACAGCTTTATACTGTTTAATTTAGAGGACCAAACCTTTCTTACAGTCTGTCAAGATGGATCAAGCTCCTGTATAGGAAGGTAGATCAGAACCTCTTCCAAACTGGGTCTGTCTAAATGCTGTAACCCACTATATAATATAAAGTATAAAAAGTGTATTAGCAGCAAAAATCTGATACTTCATATTTGCCAATGGCAAGAAAATCAGGCTAGGGGACATACATGAGGGATGGCAGATATCACTGGACTCTGCCTCAGTTCAGGATAAGATTTGGGAAGTGGGTCAAAATCTTTGAATTATCTGTGATTGCATGTTTTATTTAGGAGAATAAATTTTACTTATTTAGGTATTTTTCTTGAAATATCAGCATTGTTCTCTGTTGGAAAAGATGTTGTGAGGCCAAATCATAGGTCGGATAAATGTGCTCTGGCAGCCTACTATTTTATTTTCTTCAAAGCAGCATACCTGCGAACTCTGAGCCACCTAGATGACGTGAAACAAAAGTGAGATATGCATTGCCAGATACAATGTGTGAAAATTTCATTAAAACATAGGTAGTTTTCCCTGGTAAGGGAAAAATTACCTGAAAATGCAATTTTGACAAAGCAGGGGAAAGCGCAAAATTATATCAGTAGGACAAAACAAACAATTTAGTTCAGGCACAGAAGTGTGTTCTATCATAATTCCACAGACGGTAGCCTTGCACCAGTGGCTCCCCAGTTCTGCACACACCTCAGATGTTTATATACACATATATACATAAACATACACACACATATATATATACATATTTTTATTTATGCTTACATATAGCCAGGGGAGGAAAATCAAATTATGTATTAATTATTGCTTAATAGTGTGTGACGTGGTGATAGCAAAGCCTGAAGAAATGCATCCTCATGTAGGTAGGATCAAAGATGCATCATAGCTTTTAATGCATGTGAAAACTTAACATTTTGTTGGTGAAGTTATTGGACCTGCGGGGTCTCATGATCACCAGAAATACTGAAGCTTCCTTTCCAATGGGCTTGTGTCTCTTGTTCCAATTGATTGGTCGGTGGTGTGATGGATTATGCCAAAGTTCAGCCTGCAAGAAAACCTTCATTTGCACCACCGAGTACTCCAGTGAGTCCACTTGTAGAAAAGACCTTGACTGAAAAAGGAATTACTCTATTAATTGGAGTAAAATTCACAATGGGGATATTGGTAAGGGAGTTTTCTTTGCTGTCTAAGAGGCACAATTGCACGTGCTCTTTACTCCCTTAGGAGCACTGTAAAGTTTGTGTCTCCTGTTTGAGTTTCAGACTATTTTCATTTAATAAATAGTATTTCTGGTTATGGTGCTTTGTCAGAAGTTTTCTGGTTTTCTTATAGAAGCAATTTTTAAACCAGAATAGAAATGACAGACCTAGCTCCCCAAAGCTTGGCACCTTGTACACTTTTTACAAGCTAATTGGTATGTCAGAAGAGAGTTCGATGTCCATTCAACCCATGGGAACTCCATATGAAAAATTTATTCATCACACAAAGTTAAAATTTGGGTTCATAAGCTGTGGCTTGGCTTGATGGATTTAATATAAAAAATAAAGAAAATCCCATAATAATAAAAGGGGATGTTCTGTATCTTCTTAAACTTCAGATTTTTCATTCTCTAAACCATTGTCATGGTTTGCTAATGAAGGTCTGTTTTAGAATATGGCAAGTTGTAAAAGCCAGCTTATAAATATTTATCTTGCACAATCTTGGATCTGAATGCTGATGTGAATTTGTTTATGAACAAAATTAAATTTTTGTTAGTTTCAGGCAAAATATGAGCCATTGGAATTGTTAATGCCTGAAGGGAAGCATTTTTTAATAGTTTTAGGTTCTCTGACTTTCGCTAGAATCTTTTCTTCCTTGGACACAATGCTCTTTCCTGCTAGACTGGATTTTTGAGCATCCACATGGAGGCTGTATCTTCCCTTGGTCCTGTAGAGAGAAGAGGGATAAAACAATAGTGTAAAATACCCTGTCATTTATGATACTTTCATCATTTAGAGACAGACTGTAATAACACTTATTTCTCCCTAAATTTTGTTCAGTTGGGCAATATTAATATCTCTACTTGTCACATACAAAGCTAGAGAACATGTAACACAACTTGATCTGTTGTGACATAGCATAATAATGATGTCAAGATTTAACTTTTGGGACCTCTTCAGGGGGGAACTGGGAGGATCCAGATGGAAACTTCCGACCTTAAGATGTCATTTGCTAGAAGTGACAAAGTTCAGTTACAACCAGGCTGAGTAGTTTGCAGGGGGCATACACTTGGTTTCCTTCTCACAGAACAGTGTGGCACTTCTAATGGCTGTTTGTTTGCGGTGTCTGAACTGCGGGTGAGATTCTAGCTTTCAGATGAATTATGGGGAGAAAAGGACTTCTTCAAGCCTGGTATCAGCTTGCCCTGCTCTGACAGACCTTGGAGGCCGCAGAAGGTGCCAGGCTTGGTGGTGTATCTGTGAGCTCCTCCTAGGATAGGACTCTATTTATTTTGAGCATGAATTACTGATTGAATTGAACACTGTTGTCTTCTGCCAAGGATGGAATGATTTTGTGTGTTGATTGCTCACAGCTTTGCTCTCAAGCTTTGATTGTGATGTCTGAATCCAGGGAACATATTTTAATAACGTGTAATTCCCAGAGAGAAGTGTGTGGGCATCAGGAACAGGATGAACCTAAATGCATTATCTATAGAGACAGCCAGAGGAGTGAGATATTTATTGAATAAGTATTCCCTTTGTTGTAAAGACCATAGAATAAAGACTATGGAATAAGCTGAAGGAATGTGTGTGATGGATTACACGCCCGTAATGAGTCTCACATTGCTCTGATGTATCTATGCTGCTTCACTAAAGCACAGTGGTATGGTGTGGTTATGGGGGGCCAGCCTATCCAGCTGATAACCCCACATTGAAAGCTGCTAAATGGCTGTGATCTTAAATAGAAAACATGCTCCAGGAATTAAACTAACATATTTTCCCAGTACCAGCTTGCTTAAGGACTAGGTGTGCTTCCTCGCTGACCCCAGTATGGTCTTGCTAAGTCAGGCCCCTTACAAATGAGGTTTATTTCACAGCTCCCTGCTACTCATAAGATATTTTCGTAGCATTCCTGTAATCCTGTTGACCTCCTCCTGAATGGGAAAAGAAGTTGAATAAAAGTGCCATGACAGATATCAGGTGTAAATAGTAAACATAACTGGAACAAGTATGCATTGAGCCGTGGTTTGTATAGAAACACTGTGAGTCTTATGTTACTGTATATATATTTTCTGAGGTGAAATATAATTGAAAGTGTTAATTTTTACTGTAGTTTACAGTAACTTACCACTTTCTCTCCCTTCTTGTAAACATCAAATTGAGTCAAATTGAGTCACATTGAAAGAGTTCATATGAGTAAAATCATGTATCTTGTAATCCTGAAAC
Organism: Corvus kubaryi; assembly: GCF_017639235.1. Taxonomy (NCBI): domain Eukaryota; kingdom Metazoa; phylum Chordata; class Aves; order Passeriformes; family Corvidae; genus Corvus; species Corvus kubaryi. Next base: position 4,608,173 of record NW_024581137.1, on the reverse strand, counting down.
AACTCTATAAGGGTGTTTGTTATTTCATTTTCCACTAGTTTCAAGAATTTCATATGCCTCTCTTCAAATGCCCAGGTCTTTACTGATTTGATTCATGTGGGTTTTCTTTCTATTTTTAACCACAAATATTCAGACTCCAATAGAAAATAAGAAGGAATAACAATTCATTGGTGGGATGCATTTAATGTACAGATACACACTCTTTAATCAGGACTGAGCCTCCAGTGAATGCTGACTGAACTGTATGGCTCTGTCTGGAGCACTGTGGTTCTCCTGTGCCTGAAATCAGAGGTGTAAAACACAAAGACTAAAGCTGGTGGCTTTAGTCTTTAAACAGAAGAGGAAAGTAGCACCTTCTGCAGTCTGTCTCCTTATTTTGTGTGTTCTTTCCACCTGGCATCACAGAGTTGAATTATCTGGCACCTTGCCATCAGTTCTTTTCCAGAAGCTTAAAAACATCCAGGGTTCTGTATGTGTCAAAGCATTTCTAGTAGGCGTATGGTTGGAAATACAATTTTTAAAATTGTATTCAGATGATTCCATGGCAGTCTTTCTTCAATATCCTCACATGTACTGGTTTCCAGAACAGGTGGTCCAAAGTGGTCCCTGCTGGTGTGTGTCTACAAAACACTATAGTCCAAGCCTCCTATTTCAGGAATGTGTTTGTAATACCTGCTTGGGATTGCATTTCAGTTTGTTTGGATTTCCTAAGGCCTTTAAAACGTTGTTCAGTGAGTTTTGAGATAATGCAGTGATTTTATCTCCAGGTTTCTTTGGAGGAAGCACCTGCACTGGAAGAGCATGTGAACTAGGCCATTTGGAGATATCTGTTCTGTGCTCTGCAGCATTGCACGGTGGTATCCAGCTCTTTTTGCAAGTGTCTGGGAACCCGCTGTGCTATGGCAATGAGTCCCCATGCTTCTGGTTCTCTAGGTTTGCTAAAGTACTTCCATACTGCTTCTCATCACCAAGGGTAAATGCACCCTTTCTGTAAACAGGGGAAACACACTGATAGGGACAGAAGAAAATTCAAACTGAAATTCATATTTTTGAGCAATTCTTAAAATTCATGACTGAAGTATCAGAGTGGAGTTACACAGCTGCCCACATATTCTGCTTAGTACAATCCATCACTGATGAGAAAAGGCTTACATTTTTATAATATTGGCTCACATCCTCCATAAATTCCTGGAAAGGAAACTATTATCTGAAAGTATATAAATTTGAGTCACAAGTCTGTCTGTAGTCCCTACTCTTTCTTCCATGCTGCCTCAAAACTTTGGATTCTGATGTTGTCTTGGTTTAAGACAATCCAAGGGGAACACTCTACAATGAGTTCTCTGCCTTTGTTAGAAACCCCTTTCCACCAATAAGGGGAAACAAAATAGCACTAGATATAAGTGAAAAAAATAACAGTTTAAGCAGCAGAAACAGCAGCAGGCAAAAAAATAACAGTAAATAATAGCTAGATACAAAATTGCTAAATTTAAATCTCCCTAACACCACGGGAACGAAAAGAAACTTAAAATGGTGGAATATCATCCCTCCCTTCCAAGATTGCCACCTTTGCAGGTGACCATGAGCAGAGGCACTGCCATCAATGCGACTGGCACTCTCCAGTGGGTGATGCTCAGTAGGGGGCTGGAACTCGTGGAGGAACTTGGCATTCCTGCCGGCAGCAGAGAGAAGCAGCCAGCCAGGGTGCTCCAGGCTCCGTGCCCCTTCGCCTCAGCCAGGCGCTGCTGGCGGCCGCGGTGACCGCGTGCGGAAGGGGCTGCTGCGCTCCTCTGGGTGGCTGCAGACAGGTGTTGGAAAATGCGCTCTGAAACTGGTGGTTTTGACTGCCATGCAGCTTCTGCTCGCGGTGCTACTGTTGCAAGCAGAGGCAAGAAGAAACCAGAGGCAACCCAAGAGATTCTGCCTGGGTGCCTCCAATTTTAGAGAGCCTGGGACACCGCCCCCCCTCCCCCTGCCCCCTTTCTGTTTTCCAGCAACAGGGTATTAAAGAGGCAGTAACAATTTTTGGGCACAGATAGATATGGAATACAACAAAATTTGGGGTTACCTACGACAGATGTGCATTGCCCTGTGAGACACTCCTCTCCCCATGCTGTGTTCCTGTTGGTTTTTTGTTAAATTTTAGCTTACATGAAGGAAGAAAACTTGCCAAGAAGACATACCTGTATCTCTCAGAAAAGACTGATCACTTGCACCCTAGGTGTAATTACATGAAAAATATTTATAAAACTATAGTTTGTGAGAGGCTAATGTTTAGACAAATTATTCACATTACCAACAACAGCAGTATTTTTTAATTCCGTTTTAAATAGGTTTAGATATTCCTCTGTGTTTACTTGAGTTTGAGGTTATATTTAAACGAATACATGCTTTTTGAGAAGCAACTTAGGCTATTTGGCAGTGAGATAGTAAAATGCTGAGATAAGCCAGGACAACTGGGATAAGTTAAATGGAACATTTTTTAAAATTTGTAATGAGTTACTTTTTCCAAACTCCTCCTGAGTGATTTATTCACTGCTAATAAACATTTCATGTGTTTAATTAGCAATTAGTGCTTCATAACTTGTTAATGAAGAATAGAAGCTGTATATTGCTATCAAGGATTTGAAAGCATTATGAAAAGCCAGCCTTGGTCATTCTGAGGTCTGCTAAATTCAGATAAAGAGCCTGAAGCCCTGATTTGTACAGACCTAACCTCTACTTCAGC